>NC_045954.1:8366253-8666253 GCF_004382195.2 Drosophila sechellia
ACGTACAACATCCAACATCCAACATTGAGCGTTCCCTGTGGCCAGTTCAGTCCAGGTTCCATTGGATTGGTTTGGGGGCTTGGGCACTTGGACATGGGCACCGTGGACTGGACCACACTAAGTCCCTAGCTGTCCCTCTCGCTCGCACCGACATCCATCGCATATGGCCGTCTCTTTCGCGGGCCCTCCATCGCTCGGTTGTCAGGGCACTCGGAATTCATTGACATATTTCTTGGCATTTCATTTGTGCTTCGCCAGCTTCGACTTAGGCTTCCCGCTCTACAGTCGAAATTCGCTAAATAGAACAACATTTCTCAGGAACAAAACAAATTGCAAAGTTCTTGTGTCATAGCAATCAACTAAAGTTGTTAATAGCCTATTTAACATGATCAAACATTTGTTATATACTAAAAATTGATTGCATCTATGGTTTTGTATTATTTAAGAAATTTCCCCTGTATCTTGAACTGTATCTGTCTACCTATTTATATATGTTGCCATCTCTTTTCGCCGCCGTTGTCTTCGTTGGCATTTGTGTTCTTTTAATTTACTTCTTTCAGTTGTTCAGTTCGCGAGGGTTTTGAATTACAACCGCCCACCCCCTTCAGCCCTTATTCCGCCCACCTCTGTTGTTTCCCCCTGCTTATATTGAGCCACAAAGTACAAGTAAATACATTTATTTAGTTCGATCCAAACGTCAACGTCAACATCTTCTTCTTCAGCTTTTCTTGGTCTTGGTCTTGGACCCACGTTTACCAATTCCCAATTCCCGATGCCCGATGCCCGATGCCCGTCCTCCATCGCCATTGTCTTCCCCCAATTCCCCATGTCGCTGGTCAACGTCTGGGAGGGCAGACAATGAAGGAAGAGCTTAAAAATAATACCTTGCCTGCTTATGTTGACGTTTTCATCCCCCCACCCAACCAAGCCAGCCCATTTCCAATCCCCGCTCACCTGTTGGCCACCACCTGAAGCTGAAGCATAGTTACAGCAACATTATAAGATCCCCCGCTCAGCCCACACCCATGCACTTGGAGAAAGTAAGTGACTATCAAAGTTGCCATAAAGCTCAAAGGACATGGGTATGGTACATCCTTTCTTTCTACTTATATACATATTACATTATTTTACTTTTCTGAAGGATCCACCGATTTTTTTTCGTGTGCTTCTGTTTCTGTTGTGGACCATCGGCCAGCATTGCTGTTGTCACCAGATACCCGTGGCTGCTCTTCCTTGGCCAGATGCCAAGTGTTGGGGCCGACAGCAAGTGCTTCACGTTTTCCCTGAACTGGAGACACTCGAACGCTTCGCTGCAAATACTCCTCCGCCGGAACCGAAACCCACCTCCCATATAATGAGCAACGGTGGGCAGAGCTGAAGAGCCAGGCTAATTGGAGTCTTAGTTTTCCTGCTCCGCAGTTCAAGTTTTCTGGGAGGGATCGCTCAAGGATCCTTGTGGCAGAGTGCAAAATGGCGGAAAATCGTATTAAATTCGGCAAGGGAAAGCCAAGAGCTTTAAAAACATAGTTTTTTATATAAATGAAACTATACCTAACTACATTCAGATATTGTTTCTCAACAATGATCATGCAAATGGTTGCGCCATTTTGTGAGGACTTAAAAGAAAAAAAACGAGCTCAGCCCAGGCATATTGAGTTACCAGATATTGCCTAATTGAAATGTTTGCTCTATTTTGGCCTCAAATGGTTTTTGACACTCGCCGGCTTCCAATTCGAGATGCGAGTTTTCAGATCCCTGATCGCTTATCGCGCCCAAGTGAGAAATGTCAATGCAAGGATTGTCCGCCTGCCTCAAGATCATCATTATATGCATGTATACATATATATTGAGAACAATGGACCCAAAGATGATCTTGGCAATATATATACATATATATCGATGGTGTCGCCATTGGCAGCACACAAAACATCAACACAATGGATGCCACGATTTTGATTTCGATTTCGGGGAGGAACAGATGAGTTCGAGGAGTCCTCGTTTTTTTGTCCATCTGAAAGCCGATCGCTTGATTGACAGTTTGGAAACCTCAGAGTGCAGGGAATCAGTGAATCCGAATCGGGTAATAACTCTGAAATTGGAACTATCACCTATACGACGAAACAAAGGGACGAACTTTTGCCTCGGGTGTTGATTGGTTTGGATAAAAGGAATGGAATGCGAGCCCCTGTAAGGGATTCCAAAGTGCCCATTAAAAAACAGTCTGCTTAAAATTCATAAAATGTTAATATATTAAAGTGCCTCCTAAATAGACGAATCTACGCCTTGTTGAATAAAAAAATGCATCATAAATTTGCATTGAACACCAAGAGCCTTTGGCTTTAATCAACAAACACTAAATTCATGCATTTTCAATACATATGCTAAATAAAACTGATATATAGGCAATTAATTAAGATGTGCTAAATACTTCCTTGGCCGCCAGGTAGCTCTATCCCGATTATAAATCCCCACAAAGTGATAGCTAATAAATAATAACTGAATGTACATATAAATCGTATATAATCGTGTGTTCAATTAACAATCAATAACTTTGTTGTTTGTCGCACAATTCAATGCAAATCGAGATAATTACATATCCGTCGAAAACAACTCAATTACGTAATGTAAACGAACGCCTTTGCTAGCTAACCTAGTGAAAAATTTCATTAATTAGCCGACACAAACCCCGCTCATTATTCCATATATTCTACATATATACTCGTATATATCCTACGGCAGTTGGCATTATCCCTTTCCCTGTTGAATGGAAAATCCCTGAAAATGCCACAAAATGTTGACATATGCATTTAACTTGAACGAGAACACAGAACATTCGAATGGGAACGGTACATTAACATTTTGACTTAACTCTCGGGCCGAAGTGAAGAGCCAGAATCCAACAACCCCCACCCACCCCCACCCCCATATAATAATAATAATAATAATACCCCTGGTTGCGGGTGATTGCTTTGATTATGGCTAAATGATGACTGATGTTGCTGCTCTGCCAGCGAGTTAATGCCAACACCTAGCAACGCAATCTTGAGTGCGGAATCCCCCTGAAAACCCCGGTCCAAAACCCCTGCGTTGCCCCTTTAAAATCCCAGAAGCACAAGTTCTCCCTCTCCCTCTCCCGCTCACTCGCTTTCTATCCCTATCTCTCGCACTTGCTCTGCAAATGTTGCGTAACAAATGGAAAATGGAAATGCGGCTCTGAAATTAGTTACCCCGATCTAATCAGTCGGTAAACCCTCTGCCCCGGTAATTGTTCCATCTCCTCCCCGCTGCTCCTGCTGCTCCTGGTGCTCCTGCTCCTGCTGCTGCTGCTCCTGCCGATGATGAATATTCCGTTGTTCCCGTGCGGATTTGCAGGTTGCTAGTTGGGCAAAGCTGCTTGAGATGTTGCTCTTGGCATTGGTGAGTGTTGCAGCTGCAACTTGCAACGGATTTCCATCACCTTTTAGGGAACTTTCCGTTATAATAGCAGTTTGCTTGCCACCTTAATCATTTGTGATTTTGTAGCTTAATTATCGAAAATGCCTTAACTTATCACGTTTAGAAGAGCATTTCTGGGTCACCGTGCTATAAGTTTTTTAAAATAGTTTCGAAGCTATTTTTAGTATAGGCAAATGTACCGCTTTTCAGCTGAAAATGTCGTTGGTTGCCAGTTAAAGTTGGTGACGAGGCGTGAGGTCTTTGTCACTAGTGTTTTGCTTTGTGTTTCGGCTTTTGGCATTAGCACTATGGCTTCTTTCGTTGCACTCGATGCTTTTATTGCGGCTGAATTTTTGTAGCCGTTGCAGTTGCCACAGCAACTTTATCTATGGTCGCAAACATTTGCGAACTAAAATGGTTGTTTTCCAAAAATCTTATCTCAAATGATAGATTATTATAATAACTGGTTTAATTTGAATATTTTTGGCAACTTGTAATGCAAAGGCCTAGTATCTGCCACAGATTTCTAGTATAATTTTTTTAGATATTGCTGCATTTGCTGCAATATTTAGCTGCAATCGAATGTTGTTGCTGGTTGCTTTGGTTGTCGCACTGCTTAATTTACCATATGCCAATTAGCATAAGGGAAATGTGGCCATCGGTGGGTTAAGAGGGCTTTCAGGGGATTAAAAGGGCAGCAGGGGTGGTGGCCTTTCGTCTGTAGCGTTCTTTTTTCGTAGATTTATCAGTCCAGTTCGTATTATCGACATCATTATCGAATGTTCACACAGAACGCAATTTGTATGAATTTAAATTCGCAGTTTCAGTTTTAATTTGCTTTACAAAAAAAAACTTTTAAAAGTCTTAAATAACTGTGGTGTAAATTCAATAAAATATATTAAGAAAATAAATTATTTCTTATATTATGTTTGGATTAAATTACCAGTATTTTTTAGCAGCTTTTTTTGATGCTCCTAGTTCTAATTAGGTTATAAAAGTATTAACAGCTTCCTTGTAATTGCATTATAAATAAGATAAACTGTGTTGTTAATTATGGACTATTTTTTGCTTGTGTGCGTGGCAAAAAGGGGGTGGGTCAGGGGCGTGTGTGGTTGGGGGGGGGTTCGGGTATTTTCATTCACCCCCCGCACCAACCCGCTCAGTTTGATCCCCTCGACTCGTCGTCAAACGATTATGATTGCTGATGTTGCTGCTTGACTACCGTAGGGTACTTGGCATTGGGTTTGAGTTTTGGGATTGCTTTCCCTGTATTGGTGTGCACTGTTTTTACACACACACACACACGCAAATGCACATATAACTCCTCACCCCCTGCGGCTTTTCCGCACCCCCTCTCCACTGGAAATGTGACTGCCGTGCTGGCGGTGCTGCATTTAATTAATTTAAAAGCGTGTGGATAATACCCTGGCATTTGCAATGAAAAGTCAAATGAAATGAAAACTCAAAATGCTTAATGCTTAAAAGCATTCACACACAGGGACAACTGAAAGCTGACAAACTGAAAACAGCAAACAGACAGGTAAAACGGCACCAAGTTGTCTTACCTTGTCTTGTTTTAATCAGCAAATTACCCGAGAGCAAAAAGCGACTACAAAGGCAGCCAGAAATTAAAACAATAAACAACAAAATGTAATCAGAATAATAATAATAATGCCAAATAATAATAACAACGAAAATCCGCTCATTTTTTATACGGTTTTATTTTCTTTAATTTCGTCGACATTTATTTGTTTGTCTTTTGTCTGATTGTGTGTCTTTTGTTTAGCTGCTTTATTTAAGGTTTTTTTGTTTGTTATTAAGACTGAAGGTGAGCAGATAAGTAACCAAAATTGGTTCTTCTAGATACTTTTAAGCAACCTTCTATTTAATACAAATAAAACTGAATTTACATATTATTAAATATTAAATTTATTTCCCAAAGAAATCCCCACAAATTATAAACACCTTTGTTTAATCTCCTTCTTTTAAGCGGATTTTCTATCATTTTCCACACACCTTTAAGCGATCTTAATTGAAATTCCTCTAGGCGACCAACAAATTGGTAGCCAATAAAGTTGGCCAGTTTTTGGTGAAAATCCAAATCCCCCAAGCCCATCGATTTTTACTCTAATTGCCTTAGTCCCTCAATTAATCCAAAACAAACAGAGACAAACAGGAGCAAACATCACAGAAAAAGGAAACGAAGTCAACTGAAAAATTGTTGCAAAACGGATCGGGTGAGGAAATCGCAGGGAGAAGGCCTAGTCAGCAGTGATTTGTAACTCTATATACATACATATGTATATATGTATATGCATCTACATCGGTGCAAGACCCGATGAGCACCCCCTATATGGTGCCCCCTGTTTCACTAACCCTATTTCACTCCCCCTATTTCAAACTACGTATCCTTGCACTGTCCATAGATTTTCTTGCGTGCACTGCGAAAAAAATGCTAGCAGGATGTAGGATGTTTATTGACTAAAATTAACACTTCATATTTTAGATACTATATCTAGTAGCTCTATAACATCATATGTACCTTAAATATTGAATATACAACGAATATTAAATTAACAATTATTGCTTAATAGTTTCGATCTAAAGTAGAGACCCACTTATTTTTCTCAGTGCAATTGCCTGTATATATCCTCCTGTTTTCTTTTTCGACATTCCTCCCGCCTTTGTACTTTCACCCATTCTCCTATTTTCCTCTCTAGCTTCCCTCCGATTTTCCACCCCCTATCCAACGTAAGTATTCCATGCCATCGTACTCCTTCCCGCGTTTCATTCCATCGAGGTGGAATTTTTGCCTGCTTGATTTTGATTTCAACGTTAGTTAGTTAGTTAGTTCGTTATCTCTGGTGCCGTTATACCAACCCCTACGACCAAATGGCCCACCCCCTAAACCCTCCTGGATTTTCACCGAGTTTTATGTACGATATTTGGGCTACCACCAGCAGGATGGGGAGGGAGGGGGCTTATGTACCGAAAAAAGGGGGTTTTTGGGGGTTGGTTAAATCGGGGAATGGGGGTTGGCTTGATTGGCGTTGCCTGTTTGGCCAAATGAAAAGAAACAATTTTGCCAGCAAATGAAGAAGGGAAAAATATAGCGAAAGAAAAGAAAAATGCCTGGAAAAGAGGGAAAACAGCACGGTAGAAAATCAAACCCCCCCCAATTTCACAAAGAGCAAAAAAAAAAAACCACATACAATCCCAGAAAAACAACAAGATAGGTAAAGAGGGTAAAGAATATGGGAGGGGGAGGTGTGGAGGAGGAAGAGGTAAAAGAAGACAGCAAAAGAGGTGGAAAAGAGGACGAATTTTGTGACTTTGAAGTGCGAGAGGCGAAAAATGTTGTTGACGGTGGCTTTTCGGATCCACAAAAAAAAAATCGGAAAAAGAACGGAAAGAGCAGAGAAAGAGCCAAAAGTGATGGAAGAAACGGAAGAAGAGGTGGAAACGAAACATTAATGTAAGCAACGCAAAGGCAAACAAATACATGCAACAAAAAGAGACACACACACAGGAGCATATTAATATGCGACTCCTGTTTTCGTCTCGCTCGCACTGCAATGGCGACAATTTAACGGTAAGCAACGCGCTGCGTCGCGACATTGTGAACGCCCTTCTCGGCAGAGCGAGATGGGCATACGCGGAGCTGCTGCGAGTGGGAGCGAGAGAGCGCGATTGGCGCACTTGGAACGCAAGTGGAGCGCGTGTGAGTGTGTGGAACGCATTCCACATGGCACTGGGAACAGTGGGAACAGAACCGGTGGTGGGAACGGCTCGAGAAGAGTTCGTTCACTGGGCTTCGTTCAAATGGTCCTATTTTCTAAGTTTATTATATGATTTATAAGAGTTCTGTTTCAGCTTAAAATATTTAAAGCAATGGGTAAAATATTAAAGTAAATGCATTCTAAGTTTCATATTATAAAAATTTCTAAACAGCAAAGTTATGAATAAATTTAATTGGAAACTAGGTCACTGAGGTTCCTAGGCATGAATGTTCACAGCTCAATTCAAATATGATGTTAAATATAACTTACATAAATATGATGCACACAAAACACACCATTTATATGTAATACCTTTATATGATTTTTTCCTTGAAATTGCATCAGTTTCATTACCGCACTGCATACTTTGTTGTTCCTGGAATTTGCCAACCAATCATAGATCCAATTCAATTCACCGACGTAGAATCGTCGGAAATGATTGTGTTTCATAAAGTAAGTTTATATTTTTATCAGGAGCACAATGAATCGGGAATCGAGCGGAATGAACGGAGTGAGCCACCGTGGAGGCATTTCTTTATTTATTTATTTGGCTTCCCTTAACGAACTCTTCTTGTCAGCTGGACGCGCTTTGTTGTCAGCTGTAAAAAACCGAAATTTATGCAATGACAGTGTCAGATCAGATCAGATGAGCACAAAGGGAGAAACGGGCAGCAGCAGCACGAGTACGAGTACCGGCCCAAGCCCAACCCAAACCCAAGCCCAAACTCCAACTGCATTATTTATCGCATTTCGGGCGGGCGATTCCGAGTCATTTAAATATTGTATTTAAAAAACAATAATAAATTCGTGGCGTTTTTGTTGCTGCGAAAATAGCATAAAATCGCATAAATAATTCAACTTAAATCACATGCTAAAGCAATGCGTGTTTAATAACAAATATATGCAAATGTCAGTATGTAATGTCGTTGATTTCCAAGTCTCATCTTTTGTTGTGGGCCATTTTTCAATACAAGTAGCACATTCCAAGCCACAACACTGCCAAAGCCGAAGCACACAAAGGACCGAAAATCCATATACACACATATTTATATATATATATGTATATTTTAGAATAATATGTATATATATATGTACTAAATAGCAGCCAAACGAACTCGGAATCGTCGTATTTTGGTGCTGCCATCTCGCTTGCGCATTAAATGGGTATTTTTCAAAACATTTTTCATACTAATTAATCAAATTAAGCTTAACCTTTTGTTGTTGGGCCCCAGCTACCATCAGTGAAATATCCCATGGATGGAATGGCATGGAATGAATGCCGAAATATGCGAAGGTGGGCAAGTAGCTCCAGCTCCAACGAGATGAAGCACCTCAAAAGTTTGGGTCTTTGTTATCTTCCAGTCTCCAAATTCTTTCAATTCATTCTTTAAGTGCATGTGAGGCTTTCACATGTGCTGATAGTTGTGGATAATACATCTTACTAGATAGTTAACATAGCAGATAGATTTTAGCGATATTTCGACAGCTAAGAATTCCCTCTCCACCTTCTTGTCCATTAACAACTTTTAACATATTTCGTATTTATTGATTTCCAATGGCGCTTGAATAAACAGATCCCCCGACTTATTTGTCAGGCTGCGATCCGCTAACACAAGATGGAATTAGTCGCATATTAATTAGCGGCTTTAATTCCCTCGATTTTCTCTTCGGTCATGTCTATTGAGTTTGTGCCAAAAAATTTTCCATGTGCCAAACAAGCGTCCTTTGTTAACTCTTTGTGTTCCAGCTCAATTAATCAGTTGTCAAGAAATGGACAAAAAGGCAGTGTGTGATGAGATTTCCCCATCGAAATTTCAACTGATGATTCTGTTTAGCATAAGTTTTTTCATCGACTTTTTGCCGACTTCACGGCTGATCAGCGGGCCACTTCAAAGGCGAAGCCATTCAACCTGCTGCGTCGGAGGGGTGGGGGTATTTTTCAGGGGTTTTCTCGCAGCCTCTGGGTTTTCCGGGGGGCTTTCCGAAGGCGGAGTTACGTGCTGCTGGAAATCAAAATAAACACACACGCCGCACATTATCGGGCAAGTGCAGCAGGCGCCGTCGGAACGGGGTGGCTACACTGTCAAAAAAAAAGTGGGCTTCTTCCATACAGAAAACCAAACATTATTTGTTCATCCAAATGGATAGTACTTCTTAGTTACTCTTAATCATATTCCAGCGACATATGTACTTACTACCCTTTTTTCTCCCACTGTGAAACTGGAGTCAATGGTGGTGGGCTGGTGAAATGGTGGGGGTGATTCACATGGTTCACATGGCTCTCCAGTAGCCGAAGCCAGGCCAGAAATTAAGTTGATAAATAAAATGCCAAAGAGGCAGAACGCCGTCGCCCAGCGTGAAAGACGAAAACATTGACGGACGGCTCATCATCATACCAATCATCTCCTGCCGAAGCATCGGGATTGGGATCGGAATCTGGCCTCTGGATTCCCTGGGACTTTTAATCAGATGAGGGGGTCGGTCACGTGGCGGCTGACAAATCAACCAGCGGCAGGCAACCGCTAATCAGCAGAAAAAGTGGTCCACTCTAATAGATTTTTGGCAAATGGCAAGCGATAAGGTCCATATATACATACAACTATGGATGTGTTGATATATATTGGATGCATCTATTTAAATGTTATATGTGATGATAGGAGGTTTGCAAGGGCTAGGCTTATTTTGTTAAATAATGCAGTTAGATATTGGATTAATTCAATTAAATGTCTTTATAACCCAATTCCAGTGCCAACTTAAGACCAGGCAGCCAATTAGGCCAACCAGGAGGAGCAGCATCATCCCTTTGCGGGCCAAAAACTAATTGGCACTTTTTGGCAGCAATCTTGGCCCAATCTATGTATCTGTGCCAAACCGCATCGAATCTTATCGCTGCACTCTGGTAAATCAGAGCCTCGTTCTACCTCAAAATGGGCATGCTAACGAAAATAATGAGTGGATGCTATTTTATTTTAACGCCGCTCTTTGGCTTGGGGTTACGTGCCGCTGAAAAGGCGCAGCGGAAGATTAAAAACAATTTCCTGCCTGCCGGGGGTAGCATCTCAATTTGCTGGCTTCCTCCGGTGCCCCCAAACCCAAACCCAAACCCGAACCCAAACCGAAACCCACATCCAATCCCAAACAACCTGCGAAACAGAACAGAACAGCGATTCCTAGACCAGCAAAATGCACTCGACGAAGCCTCATAAATACCGAATTAGTTGGTAATTCTATAAGCAACACGCGCCCATTGATGACGACGACTGCCGATGGAGATGGATTGGGTTCTGTTCTGTTCTGGAAAATAGAAATGGAAATGGAAATGGGAATGGAAGAATAAACGAGCGAAAGCAATGGAAATATAAATGGGTCGCGTGTCTCGCCAGATAGCAAACGAATTGGCAAGGAAAATGGTATAGGGGTTCCCAGCCATCCGAGAACTTTGGGAATCGATGGATCGCACAGATAGGATAGCTTCAGCTTCAGCTTCAACTTCAACTTCTCCGATTCGCAATCTGATTGAGCCGCCGCACGTGCCGCCAGCTGGTGCGACAATTAGCCGCAAATGGCAAATGAATTTCCCAGCATTTTCATTAGCATAATTAATCGCAAGTAACAAGCGGCGGCGGTCGACGTAGATTAACTCCAGAAGTGGGCTAGTTCAAGGGAAACACCTGGGCACTTGTGGTTGGAAAATGCGAGCCATGCCACTTCACAGAACTTTATAGCACAATAAAGCTTGATAATCGCGAAAAATTCGTTGATATTTATATAGCATGGAAAACTAAAAAATGTAGAAAATTTATTTTATGTTAATTTCAAGTTGTTATTAGTAGTAGTAATCAAAATTAAGTATTTGTGACAAAAATGTGTTTTTCTTGGAAAGGTTTTTAGCTGTAAATTGGTCAAAATCAGCCGCATAGCCAAATCACATACTGTTTTGTGAAGCTGGAAAGCCAAGCTAACAATCTGTATCATTTTTAGAAAAATTTTAAAAATTTAAATTTTTAGTCATTTTTGCGATTTTTTGTAAGGGGTTACATCATTAAAATTTGCGAAAAATGGGCCAAAATTAAGTTTCCAAACTGTCGCCACTATTTGATCGGGAATTTCGTTACGAGTTCAACGAGTTATGACATTCCACTTTTGGACCAATATTATTGACGTTTTGGCCAAAAAACTGATATTATATTGGCTAAAAATCTAAAAAAAAAATTTTTTTAAAGGATTTCTGTTCTGAAAGTTCGCTGAACTCGCTGAGAGAACTAAAACGAACTTAACATGTGTATACTTAATACCCATTTCGTTGAGTGTAGCAGCGGGGCTGCGGGGCGTGGCAAGTTGTATAAGTTTTATGATCTGAATTAATGGTTTATGATGATGATGGCCCTGTTTCGCCCAATTCGCTTTGCACTCCCGGACTGCAAATGGAAATGGAAATGGGTATGGGTATGGGTTTTGTTGAAGGGCTACCTTTTGGGATCGGGATCGGGATCAGCAGGCGCGTGCCCCACGACTGCCAATAAATGCGCAAATGCAAACAAGCAACCAGAGCCACTGGAGGATCAGAAGTGATTGGATTTTAGCCGTCAACGGAATGTTAGCCTGGTAGCCTTTAAGGATCGGGTTTTATTTGCCCAGCCGAATTCCGCATCCCAAGTTATTTATGCCCAGTTGGGAATGCCAGACGACGTGTGACTCAAGCCAGTTGGAATTGCGAAATTATTTTAATTTAATACAACTATTTCTTAAACCTGCAGAGAGTTGAATAAATAAAAAGACGTGCTTATGTTTTTTTTTCTTTATATATATATTATTCATCTGATCATATTTTTGTGAACTTTTTACAATTATTTTAGTTTTTCTTTCGGTTTTATAATTAAAAAAAAAAAAAGAATTAACCAGTTTGCTTAAACGTTAGCATATAATTATATATAATATATATATATATATAAGGATCATATATATAATTATATATGCTGTATATAGATCCGCTCTTAAATATTAATAACTAATTTTGTTTATCTTTCTCTTGCTTCCAGATCATCGTTTACATCGTTTTTCGCTTAAAATGTATCCCGCGGAAAAAAAATGTTCTTAGATTAAGTGAATTAAATGCTAAATATTCTTCGATTTTCCTTACATGCTTTCGTTTATGAGTGTGTGTGGTCTGTATGTGTGTATGTTGTTTTGTCGCTGTGTGTGTGTGTGGTGTGTGTGCGAGTGAGTGTGATTGTGTTTTTTAAACAAATTGTTAAGCTTAAATTACAATTAAATTGAAATTAAAACTAAACAAAAAATTCCAGAAGAACTCCATTGAACTAACTTTTGTTTGTGGGTCTGTCTGCGTCGTGTGTGTTTTAATATTACAAAAGTTGTTCGTTATTTATTTATATATATATATATTTATAAATCTTTTAGCGTACTTTATGAAGAACATTTACACACACACATATATGTCATTATATATATTTACCAAGAATTTTCATGTGTTTTTTTTTAGGTTTTGTACATTTTTTAAAAATTACGTTAAATTATTTTATAAATATTTTCTTGCTGTTGTTTTTGTTTCGCTTTTGGATTGTGGCTTGTTTTTTATTTGCAATAAAATTCCCTATATATAATATATCAATCGTCATGTGTGGAGTTCCATCATTTATCGTTTGCCTTCATCATTTCGAGTCGCTTAGTTGCTAAATACTCTTTTCCCTTAGTTGGGAATTCCCATCGTTTTCATATTATTTTATGCTTTTAAAGTCTGAAATGTTAATTCGTTTTAGCTGATTTGGGTTTGTATTCTCTATATATCTTTTATATTTATATATATATATATATATTATGTATAAATATTCTTGTTTTTTTTCGATTTCGTTTTTGTTTTTCTTTCGTTTTTCATTTAGTTTGTTTATATAAAGACGACATGATGATTTGAACTTTAAACATTGTTTTTTCCTTTTCTTGTTTTTCGTAATGTTATGTCTTAGTTTGGTTTAAAGAACTTGAAATTTGAATTAAGTTTTAGCTTTATGATATGCTGAGCTGGTCCGAACCACCAGTTCTATGGTGATGGTGTTGGTGCAGCTCTGTTCTCTTATTTCTGGCGATCCCCAAAACCCCCCTACTTTTTTTGGGCGATCCCCCCAACCCCCTGGCTGTAGCACGGAATGGTCTACGTATTGCATTTAAAAACTCTCCTGCCAACTTACAATTACAACGCCCCACTTTTCGCAATCCTCGCATGCATTTACTTTCTGGATTTTAACAAATGTTTGTCATCGGTTTTTCCTTGATTTATCACTCATTTTCTTCGTTGATCCTGGCGGCTTAAGCTAGATCTATAATACCTATGTTTAGTTATAGATTTACGTTTATGTTTGGGCTGTATAAACTTGTAACTCCCCCCTTTTTACACACGCTTCTAATTTTATATATATATATTTAAAAAAAATTGTTGTTAACTACACAAAAAAAAAAAAAAGAGTAGAAATAGACCTCTAACGCGGGGCATTCCTTTTCGCAATCATAGTTGGTGGAATTTGGCATTGCTAAAGTGGATGTTCGTTAGTTCGAGACTTAAAAGAATTTTCTTGAATCTATAAATATCCATGTACGAATTGATATTGGATTCTAAATGCCTCAATATGAATAATAATTAATCTAACAAGTGAGAAATCTATTTATATCACTCTGAATTTATACGAGTCAAGAAGAGTCTTTCGAAATCAATGGGAATTTCCTACTTCCACCAAGAACGATCGCAAGGAAGTGTATCTCCGGTCGGTGTGTCTTCGAATAAGTTCTGAGAATGCAGCGGAGTGTCGGGGGCTGTATCTATGTGTGTGTGCAGATATGTATCCATGGGGCTCTATGCTCGCGATCGATCTTAACCGAACGTGTGCTCCAGCTGCTGCTGATCTCCTTGATGCCCCATATCCTGTCGCTGTTCATCATCGTGATGGTGTTGCTGCTGATGATGATGGCCGTGGTGATTCTGGTGATGATGCTGCTGCAGCTGGTGCTGCTGCTGATTGTGTTGATGGTGCTGCTCCAGCTGGGGAGAACTATTGCTCCCCGATCCGGAACCAGAACCAGTTCCAGATCCACAACCAGAAACAAAACCAGAACCCGAACCCGAACCACTTGCCCCCGCCGAACTGTTGTTGTTGCTGCCACCGCTGCAGTATTGGAAGAGTAGATTCTACACCATATTCGCGTACTTATCCTGCGGCGACATGTAGTCCAGGCTGTTCTGGGAGAAGGCCTGCGCGGACACGGTGCCCGTGAAGGATGGCGATGGCGACAGTCCAAAGTTGGAGGCCGTGTAGCCCGAGTGGCCCATGTTGTAGTTGACCTGGTTCTGATTGCTAAAGTACTCCATCTGCGAGTAGTAGCTGGGCGCCTGGGCATAGTTGTTCGGATACTGCTGGTACTGATTGTGCCAGAAGTTGTACGAATCGTGATTGGACATATAGGCGGCCGAGTGGGCGGCGGAATGGTGGGCGGACTGGGCCGATTGGGCGGCATGGGCCGCTGCGGCCGCCGATTGCGGCGACATGGGTGTGATGGGCGGCGATGGGGTGGTGATGCTGCTGCTGCTGTCCATCGGTGTGATGTTGCCACCCGGCTGCAGCAGGCGCGGATTGCTGCCGGCGGCCGAGCCATAGATGCTGTGATGATGATGCACTCCGGCCCCAATATCCCCGCCGGCGTCCTTCAGCTGATCGTAGGGCGAGCGAAGCAGATCCTGCGACACGCCCACACCGACGCCAACGCCCACGCCGACGCCCACGCCCAAGTTGAGGCCGCCGGATGAGGCGCCGCCGCCACCGCCGCCGCCGCCGCCCACACTGGATCCATAGCCGCCGGACAAGTGCTCCTTTTTGCAAACGATGCTCACCGGACTGACGGACGTGGCCGGCGTGGGCAGCAGTGGCGAGGAGTTCTGATGGGCGGCGGTCACGTTTAGGGCAGCCGCTGCTGCTGCGGCGGATAGGTGTCCGCCCGCTTGGCTACCGCCGCCGCCGCCGCTGCTGCTGCTGTTCGGCGTTGAGTTGCCTTGGTTGTTGTTGTTGCTATTGTTGTTGGCCGACTGATTTGTACCGCCCGAGGCTGCCGCCGCGGCGGCGCTCAAAAAGGAACTGTGGTGCGTCTTGATCGATTGGGCCGCTGCCACCGCTGCCGCTGCACTGGCCGCCGCTGCTGCCGAATTGTTGTTGCTATTGTTGCCGCCGGAGGAGCCGCCGCCCTGCTGGCTGGACTGTGAGTTGCCCTGCTTTTGGGACGACTTGTTGCTGTTGTTGCCGCCGGAGCTCTGTGAGTTGTTGTTGCTGCTGCTGCCGTTGTTGTTGCTGTTGCTGCGACTGTTGGCCGATGAGCTGCTGCAGCTGCCGCCGCTGCCGCCACCGCTGGCGTTCTTGGAGCTGCTCAAGCTGTTCGACTGCTGCTGCTGCTGCAACTGCTGGCGGCACTTGGCGCGGCGGTTCTTGAACCATACCTGGAAAAATTGCCAAAAAAGTAGAGGTAATTAGTGGGGTTTTATTTGGATATAAGTTTGGCAGTAGAGCCATATTAAGAAAATTTCCAAAATTTTACCATTTTATAAATGCTTTACATCAATCACAATTTGAAGTGGTACCCCCGCCAAAAAATTCTGTTAAATCAATCAACCATCGATATTACAAATTCGTGGCTATTCAAGCAAATCATGTGCCCACAAATTCAAAAGCTCCTGCCCCCGGAAAGTCCTGAAAATCGGAAAACAAGGTAAAACCGCAAACGAGCCAACAATTTTTAAAAAGAAAAGAAAGAAATAGAAATCACTTTGAAGTTGGCCCACCCTGAGTTTCCTTTGAAGTTCATTAGAAGAGGGACAAATCAAGTTGTCGTCGCTTTAAAACATCGCAAAATGTTGTCTAAATTTGTGCTAAAATTTGCAAAAATTCCCAAGCTTAGTGTAGTCAATATTATTATGAAATTTGCGAGCAGTTCATTAAACGGAATCAAAGAAAATGGCATAGGAAATCAGAGCGGGCGAAGTCAAATCACAAAAGGGGATTTACGAATGCAAAATGGAATTGAAAATTGTAATTGAATTTCCTTCCAGCTTCAAGTGGAGCGGGCCACTGCGTTGTGCTGACAAATAATGAAATTTGATACGCCTTGTTTAATGCTCTTTTTTTTCTCGACTGGCTCCCCCCTTTCTTTATTTCCCCATGAAAATCAACAGAGAAAACGGCAATGAAATGCTCGAGTGGCCGCAGCCGCGTGGCAAGTGTTAACTTCCGAAAGGGGGCAGGGTAGTTTCGGGTGGGCTGAGTGGTGGGGGGTGGGGGCGGTAATAAATTCAGCTGTTTACCAAAGCACAAGCCATTAGCAAGCAACACCAACCCCAAACAACAAATCACTGAAATAACATTTGCCATGCAGTCAGCCTAGCCCGACTGCTTTTCCAATTCGACTGCTTGGCCAGCAGCACTGCTTGTGCTTAGATTTGCGCCACCCAGAGTTGCCAGAGTTTTTCGGTATTGAGCAATTTTCAAAAGCATAAGACTGCTAGTTAAACGATATTCTTTTTTTGAACTGCTTAAGACCTTATTAGCTTGAAATGAATATAAGCAAGCCCGCTTTTGATATTATAAAAATGGTCTAAAATAAACCAATATTTTCCATTTTTTAGCTTTAAAATGCCTAATTTTGGCTAGAATACCGCTGTGCCGTCTGCACTGGCACTTAGCGGATTGTTTGCAGCCCCTTAAGCATAACAAACAAGACTAAGTGAATTCCTTGCGCTCGAGTGTGCCGCTTTATGGGCTGTTTATTGTTGTCCTCCTGTCTCCAGGACTCTCCGGTTCTCCGGTCTAGAAGGGGATGCGTTTTCCGCCCAGGGGCGCGTTTGAGTGGGTGGTTATGGGTTTCCGGCCCACTTCATGCCTGGCTGTGTGCGGCAGGGGGCCGTGTGATTCCGTGTGACAATATAATCGAGTCAATTTTTTGGCCACCGCCACCGCCGCCGACGGCTGTTGATGTAACTTTTCCTCTCTCAGCACAGCGCGTGACTTTTTGCACTTGTTGTGGGTCCAGAGATCCCAACCCAACCCAACCCAACCCAATCCATCCCATACCATTCCACATTTACAGCCAGCCATGGAGGACAGCCCGCAAACACCCCCCGCATAATTTATTCATTGCTCGCCGGGCAAACTAATTGATGTGGGAAAATTGCAGCCGCCGGCCATCAGGCACACGCCCACTTTAACGCCCACTTTCACGCCCCCCTCTGGCAAATAAACAAACAAACGCAAACATTCAGTAACAGCAAATTGGCTGAGACACTTGACTAAGGCAAACACTTGAGGTAAAAATTGTTGAGGCTGTGGGAATTCCGGATCTCTGGATCCTTGAGAAGGTCTGCCAAAATATACCATATATATATATATATAACAGACATTCTAAAAATGATTTCTGAGCTACAGTATGCAAGTTACCCATTTTCTTTGTGCTCACTAATGAACAACTCTTTTGCAGACAAGTGTAGTCTCTATTTTGATTAACTTGATTCCCGGACTGACTTTTAGCTTTGGGCTTCAGCTAAGCACACATATAATGTTCCACATTGCATTAACAAATTGAAAATTATGCATATCTCTCGCAGCGTCTCTTTCTAAGCCCCATATGCATCGGTCGGTCTCTTTCGCGCAAAACGGGCATGAGTGAAATGCGCGTGAGGAAGGAGTGGAAATTGTTAATCCGCAATGGGAAAATTAATTTTATAAAACAGCTGTGCGGCAAAGTTTCCCTTCTGCGCTTCTCCCCTCATTTTTCGCAGCAGACAAATCCTTTTGCAACAAAGGAAAAGGGAAAATGGAAAACGTATAGAAAAAAAAAGAGTTGGCTAAGTTTAGGTGCGCTCTCGCTCTCGCCCTCTCGCTCGCACCCATCGTTGCCGTCTCTTTCTCGCTCGTATTCCAACCCCCGACGAAGAACAGCTGAAAACGAGGCGAACATATCTGGAATCCGAGGTGATAGAGGCAGCAGGAGGGGGCCACGAGAAGGGGTAGGCTACTACACCATGGAAAAAGTCCATTATAAATATAGGATCTATCAGAGATATAGTATGATATAGTATGATCTAACTAAAAGCTTCATGAAATACGAAAGTCTTAACGATTCTTCACATTTTTAATGACTTCATTAGGATATCGTTTGTTCTATTAAAAACCTATGACTGTCATTAATAATCAGGGTTCCCTCCTTTTGAAGAACTCCCGTTATAGAACTCTTCCATATAAATTCTGAAGATTTTCTTTTAGTGCACAGGAGCTGCAGAGGGGTTATTATTATTAGGGGTGCCTGGCTGGCTGGGATTGGGATGTTTCTGCCGCTGCTGGCTTCCCAGTTCACCAGTTTGCCAGTTTCCCCGTGATTTATGACTGCTAGCGATGGCAGCCATCCAAACTCCGACCACCGCGACCCACCGGCACCAAAAATGGAAAAAAAGAAGAGAAGAGAAGTGAAGGGAAGAGAAGAGAAGAGAGGAGAGGAGAGGAGAGGAGAAAAACCCGATCCGCACCCTCGAACGGCGAATGAAAACATTTGGGCGTAAATGTTTGCTCTGTTCTGGTGCAGATAAGCTGCGTAAAATTATTACGTTATTTGTATTGGTTGCAATCAACGCCCTCTCACTTGGAAACGAGACACAGGGACCCACCCCGGATGCCAAATACCGGATTCCGGATTCCGAACACTGGCACTCGCTACTGGGCCATAAAGATGCCTATCATTCAATTAATATTTACCAGGCCTAAGCCCCGTCCTTCTGATTATGACTCCGATTTCGTTGCGGGGATGCTGATGCCGAATCTGATTCTGATTTTGATTCGGATTCCGATTCGGATTCGGATTCGGATTCTGTTACTGAATTCTCACCTTGGGGGTAATGATTATTTATGTGAAATGATACTCTGTTCCACTGACAACGTGGTGACCTTTCAATGGCGGCCTCCTGCGGCGAGGACTCAATGGTAATGTCGTAACGATGATACGATGGTCCTAAAGGTGGTCTGTCTCTCACTATGGGTAGCATAGTTATAGTTGACGCGAGTTCTCAATTATTATTATAAGGCAACGCATTTGTTTATAATCCACTTTAAATTCTAGTCAAACTATACTAACTAACTCTTTCCCCCAGCCGTCGGCAGTCTAGTTTTGCTCGGGCTAATTGAGTTGCTTGGCTTCCTTGGCAGCGCAAAACACGAAGCCCCAGTCTCAAGACCCCAGACCAGGCCAGACCAGACCAGACCATCGGATCCCCAATGCTGAATACCCAGTGGTTCCCCAAACCGAAAGCCAAGCCAAAACGAAAACCAAAAGCCAGACGCCTTGTAACATGCAAACGAATCGTGCTTTTGCCCCAGCTGCTGCTCCTCTTGCCCCGTCTTTTGGCCAGCATTTCCATTCGCAGTTTTCGGTCGGTTCGGGTTTTGTAAGGTTTTTCCTAGTTTTCCTGCCTGTAATCTGATACGTGACCGACCGAGTGTGGGTGGCTATGTGTTTTTATAAGAGTGGATGGATGCATTGACATGTTGCGTTGCTACAGAGGCACAGGTACAGTGGCTCCAAATGGGGCTAAGATATGAATCCTCAGGTACGTAATGAGAATTATATTATATGATATTTGCAAACGAATTAACACAATTAATACGATATTTTTAAGTAAATATCTTAGATTTTCCCTATGATGCAACCACTGTACTCGGCTGCGTCTGAAAAGCATTTGAAAATCAGTCAAGCCAGGGCGAACTATCCAAGAAGAAGCGACATGTGTGGAAACAGGGAAACATCTATACAAATGTCAATTCCCAGCTACACCCCCGACATCCACATACTTCCTTTACACATACATATATCTTGCCCCCTGGTTTCTCCGGTGTGCATTACTGGAATCAATTGTGTAAAAAACGTAACTTTGAAAAGGAAACAATACAGTAGCCAGCCGATTCATGGGACATGTGCAAGGTGTCCTTGCTGTATTCTTTCCCTGCTCACCATTCATTACCGCTGCCCCTTCCCTTCGAAAATAGAACGTGTCGTTTTTCATTCGGAGCCGACCACTGCAGGGGCTTCCTTAATCGCTGTTGCTTTTTTTCCGGCCAGGTCTTTAAAGTTGACTTGCTATTAACTGACTTTCTTTCACTGTTATTCTTTTAAAGCCTGCTGGTTATCTAACTAGCTAACTCGATATCCTTACGCTATCTTCAACTATCTTCACCTTATCAACTTATACTGATATTCTAAAGTTAGTCGTCTTGTTGGAGAAACTCCTGTTTATATCTTTCTTAAGCCTGATGAAAGTTGCATAATTCTAGCCCTGCAGTGTCACGTCCTCAAATTACACGGACAAAAGCAGCGGCTAACAAAGCAAGGGCAAGCAAAAGCAAAGCAAAAGCAAGGCAATAGCAAGGCAAAAGCAGAAGCATAAGAAAAGCAAACAAATCGATAGATCAATGTAGCTGTTGCCAATAATGTTTATTTTTTGTGCGCTCGCCTGACGTTGTGTGTTTTCATTGCAGTTTCAGTGTACAAAAACGATCGATGTTGCGGCTGTGTTTGCCCAAGAAATTACCAAAAGGAGATGACAGTTTTTCCAGCGACCGGAAACTGTGATCGTTTTTGGGCCATTTGGCAGTTTTTGGGCCAACGGCGCTAGGGAATTGGGTCTGTTTGTTTAGGCCCTATCATCGTGGACACCTAAACAAACAGACGCTACCCGTCGCCGTCTCTTTATTCACCCGAAAATTGAGTTGTACAATTCGCCGTCATCGTGATCATCTGGCTGACGCTAGAAATTAGCGCAAATTATGCTCGCCTAATTCCTTGAGCAAACTTCAGTTACTTCAGCTTTTATTTCCTATCCAATATCCTGAAGGGGTGACTTGTCATACCCCGCAAATACTTTCGGCAAATACGGCAATTTATATCGCCCCGTTTTCCGCTGAGGGGGAATCACGGACATCTCACATCTCGGAAACGGAACTGCCAGTCTATTTGCATTGGATGGAAGTCATCGAATCTGTGCGCTCCATATGCGCATATGGACGTGGAATATGGTAGCACCACCACCCCCATATCCTGGCTATATGAACTATGTCTATCCTCCACAACAATCTGTTACGAGCTGTTGTAATTTGTTTGTTTTATGGATTTCCTTCGACGTCCGCATTTGTCGGCATTTCGAGGCATTCGAGGGCATTTCGCCTAATTAAACCAACTATACAAGTGTATCTGTGCGAGTTTTTGTGGGTTAAAAAGCTCACATGTGCGGGTAATCGTAATCGCCATGGACGTGTGCCCAAGGCACTGACGCTTCCGAAGTCAAAAAACGAGTTAGCAGGTCAGCAAGTGTTTGTATTTGCGTTTTGGGGCGGAGAGAAGTTAAAGGAAATGCGATACCGGCAGGGAAATTAACTCAATTTATGGGGGAAATGTAAGAAGATGGGTAGTTTAGTTTTCAGAAAGTAATTCCTAGCAAGTTAGTGCTCTGGAAACCATCTTTGATAGCAAAATATGGTTTCAATGAAATGCTATTATCAAGGAAACTAACTTGTACATTTCACTGAAAACCTCACACGATCCTTGCTTGAATAACCGACTTTACTTTCCGATATCGATTGCATTAAAAGTTCCCAAGTTATGATGATTTGCTTACCTGTACTCTGGATTCGGGCAGATTGATCTTGAGCGCCACTTCTTCGCGCATGAATATGTCCGGGTAACGGGTCTTGCCAAAGAGCGCCTCCAGAACGTCCAATTGGGCGCGTGTGAATGTGGTGCGTTCGCGACGCTGTTTTCGTGTGTTGACGCCTGGATAGCATAGATCGCATAAAGGGGAGAAACGAAAAGGGATACAAATTATAAGTTATAGAGTTCCCAAGCAGAAGCGAGTGCCTAACCGAATGTGCTGAAAGTTCCTCTACGAGCGGAGGCCACGTTGCGTATACGCCATGGATGTCGTGACTTTTCCCAGTAATATTTGCGACAGTAACCGTTATTTTGCTGCCCCTCGTCTGTGTGCGCTACCCCCATGCCACTACACTTCGTGCATCTGTGTGCGTGATGTGATGTGGCTGTATAGCAACCCCCGAAAAATGCGACGGCCAACCCCTAAAAGAATAAAAAGGACTGGCAAAGGAACCAACCCCCGTGCAGCAGCCGCCCCAAAAGACTCGACTCCCTTTTTTCCAGTACATAATGTTCCGTATATAAAGCGTATATAGTATCTGCCTGCGTGTGTGTGTGTGTTCGTGTGTGTGTGCGTACTAAGCCGCCGCATTGTTTGCCCTGTCAGCCCTCTCTGTCGCTCACCCTCGATGGTTTGAAAAGTCCAAAAACCCGAAACATCAAGATCGAGACTTTGCCATCGGCCCACTCCCTATACTTATGCTTCTTTTTGTCCCAAATTCACCCCGACCATTGCGACCATGCCACTGGTATTGCCCTCCCTTTCTCGCGCTGGCTCTATCAAAAATTAATGAGTTAGTCATTTTGGTCATGAATTTATAAATTGAATAAAAAACTTCACTTCACTTTGCAGCTGCCGCATTTCGTTTGCGTTTCAGTTTCAGTTTCGTTTTCGCTTTCAAAATGGTTGCCAACTTGGTTTATTTCTTTATATCCACACAATTAATTGCAATTTGTGTCTGTCTCTCTTTTTTTTATATTTATTTTTTGGCATACTTAATATTATGATTTTTTGCCTTGACTTTATGGAGAGAGCGCGTTCGTTTAATTAACTGCACCCATAAATTGTTGACTTCTTTCAAATAATTTTTTTTATGGCTAATTTATGGGATTTCCTGGAAGGTCTCGCAGCTTTTGATCGAGCAAAATAGCTCAAGGTTTGTCTAACTAAGATTTCAGAATTTCAAATTCGTTTTTTTTTTAACACCGTAAGTCGTCTGATACTTGCTTTTTTTCTCCCCCATTAATGTTTTTTCTTCATTATGGCCTCTTTCATCATATTATATCTTCATCGTCAACAAAACTGGCTTATATAACAAGTTAAAATTCTGTCAATTACTTGGCTTATTACAGCAGTAAGGCAAAACTACACAAATTGATTACGAGTATGAAATGGATGTGTTTTCTTTTTATAATTTTTCTTCTTTTTTTTTTACGATTTTTAGTCTTTTCTTCTTTTTTTTTTAGCCGTTCAATAATTTTGTGTGTGCCGCTTGGGCAGAGAGTCTTTTGTTGGCATTTTGTAGCCAATTTTTTGTGATTTTTGTCAGGTTTTGTTTGTCATTTGCAGCGTCACCGAGCGAAGCGAAAAAACTGGAACCGAAAAGCTGAATCTAAAGCTGAAAACTTGAAGATAAAGTCGCCGCGCAGACCGAAGACTCCGGAGACTTCGAAAACTGAACGAAGCTCATTATTCATTTTGACAATTTAACTGATAATGATGCAATATCGATATGCGAACTGACATTGAAAGCCAGCAAAACGAAGAGGAAGCCGGACTATGCAGTGGCAAAAAAACGGCAAGCAAAGTACGAACATACGAAAATGCCCCTTAATTCTATCTGTGTAATGTTTTTCATACTCTAAACTGGGTTTCGAAACGCGAACGACACGAATTTCGCCGCAGTGTAGCCGCCTGTCTCTGGCATTTTGTTCTGCCAACTTTCAGCACATTTGAGCGATCTGATTTGCTTACGTGCTGCACAGTTAGGTTTGTGCATATATATACCAAAATTGTCGATGCGATATTTACCCCACATACCTTGGGAGAACCCGACGGCCTCCAGTCCGTGTGGGAGGCCGAAGGGCCCCAGCGAGGGCATGGGCATGCCGGGCGGCAGGGGTCCGTGGGGCACCGAGTGGTGCGGATGCGGACCCCCGTAGCTGTGCGGATGGGGGCCCAGATCGCCCGACTTGAGGAAGCCCGCCGCCATCAAGGCCTCGGTCGAGTGCAGCGCCACGTTGAAGCTGTGTGTCTCCACTGGCCTCAGGCTTCTATAATCCGTATCCGTATCTGTAGCTGTAGCTGGCTGGATTGATCCACCAGTTCACTCACGTATTCCGATCGATGGTCGAGTCGAACGATGATCGCTGGTTAGTGCGCTCTGGGTCCTTTCAGTAGGATCTGCAAGGTGGTATAAGTTATTAATTATTATTAGTGATTAAACAAAGTAGTACCGAGAGAATTTTGACTGATTTCGATATAACAGCTTGTTGAATTATAATGAACAATATCACATAGGCTACTGTAACACACATAAGATTCTTTATAAGACAAGATAAGATAGGAAACTGCAGTGCAAGCAATTATAAGTCGGCGAGCTAGGAAAATCTGTGCGAAAACCACTTGATGCCAAATCACTCACAAATCACTCACAATTCGCCAATTATCTGTGAAATTCACTGGGCTATTCCGCAAATACGGTGGATGGGATAAGATGCTTGTTTTGTGGTGGGCTAAGCTCTTGCCACGAGTTCCAATTACATTCTAAGACCGAGACCAAACAGAACCGGGACTTATAAGGCAGGTCTAGGTCTTGATCTATCGCTGTCTGTGCCACCATCTCTGTCTGCCGCCTATAGCCGTCTCTGTCGCGCCCTCGCACGCTCTATCGCCCACTCACGATCGTTCCTTGCGGTTTAATCCCGAGGTTTGCCTATGATGTAAAATCTTCTAATCTGGGCAGCGCACACAGAACCCAGGGAAGATTACCCAACCGCCTCCAAAACGGGGACCCGAATCCCGAGATCCCGAGTCCCGAGATCCCGAATCCCAAGACCCGAACACCGATACGAAGTCGCATTCGGGCTTATCTTGCGGTTTAAAGATCTTTGATCTGCGCTTAGCCGCAGGATTATTTCAGACACTTACTAACACACACGAGGAACATCTACGGGGAGGAGACCGCCTGATCCAGGACAATGGGCATTAAGATTAAGACCAGAAAGAGACAACTAGCCTGGATTAAATTCCCTTTGTGCTGTTCTTCTCTACGCTCGGCAGTTTTCGTGCGAAAAAAATTAGCACTATTTGGCCGGGAAAGTAGGGAAAGCAAGTCCAAATAGTTTCAAAAAAAAAAAAAAGAAAGGTTGTAATTGCGGAATTAGCACGAACACCTCTCGCATTGTTTTGAAATTGAATACCGCACATGGAATACGGAATACGGAACTATTTGTCACATCCAGAGAGAAAGATATCCACATACGATGAGTGTATGTAAAATTTGTTTTGTTTTGTCATGTCGTTTTCATGGCTCAATGCATTCTGGCCTCAAAATGCAGCCGCAAATACATCGAGATCCCGAGATGCGAAAAACAAAAAGCACCGAAACAGAAACAGAAACAGAAACCCAAACCCAACCGAACCGAACCCGACCCTGATATAGCACCCGATATGGTGCCCCGATCCCCGATGTGCGATGACAGACCCGGAGCCTGTTCCTCCTGCCCTCCGAATTGCCAAATTACATGCTCACGCGCACACGCAAATTAATAACACATCTGGCTTCAATTCGAGAGGCAGGGCAGCGATAAAAAAAAAAAGAACACAGCGAAGGAGACAGCGAGAGATGTGCACTATAAAGGATAACCATCCACCAAAATGCCCGTTCGGTTCGCTGCCCATCCTGGCAAGCCAACTAAACGGAAGCTGATCGGAACCAAAGCCGTAATTGATAGTTGCATTTAGTTGATTAAGGAGAATCAACGTATGCGATGCATTATGATTATATGCACAACAGGTTGTGATAAACGCGATATGAAAAGATAGCCAATCTGAACTATTGGGCTATTAACAATATTAAGAACTAATGTTCAACATGTATTAGTTACCAAAAAGGAGAGCTTAAATAACCAAGCTAATCACGTTTAAGTTTTGAGTTCCCATGGCTCTTGTTTAAGCAACTTCCATTAACCAAAATTTCACAAACGATCGAAGGAGGTAGAAATGTGAAATGTAGCTCCAAAAAAAAAAAAAAACCAAAAATAAAAACCCCCGTCGACAAACTCTCAGCATCTGTAAAAAAAGCGAATGTGACACATTTTCGAAAACATCCCGAAAAATGGAATGGCGATCTACGGCACTACGTGATTTTCTAGACATTTCAGCCCCCTTTGGCCTTCCGCCCTCGCTGATTATGAAAAATCATGGTAAATGGCAAAAAGAGCTAAATAAAAAAAAAGAAAGAAAACAAGAAGGCCCCGCTGGCACTTTTTCATTTTTTCCTGCTTTTTTGAAGAGATCCATTGTGAGACCGAAACGAGTCGAGACAAAATCATTTGGGCTGGACATATATCACGTACGAACGGCGGACACTTTCATTATAAATTCCATTCGGCATTTTCTGATTTTCGGTTCGGTACGATCTTCTGATTTGCTCGATTCTCAGCGAATGCTTTTCAATTTCCACTCTCGATTTCTATATATCTACTCCTATTTCCGCCGCCTCACAACATTTCAATTCGTTTGTCCGCGCGTAATTACGGTCAAAATAATATTTATTGGACAAACAGCCGGGAGGAAAACAAAATAACGATGCTACCGTAAGATCTTGCGGGTTTTTAGAGGTTTCCTAGAGTGTGCGTGGGGGGGGATTGGGTACTGAACCCTTTATAAGCCCGCACATCCAAGTGTTTTGGTTCGCTGATGATGCGGCTGACGGCCCCTGGGAAAGTCGTGGAGTCAAAGATTCGAATAGAAATCGAACTGCCACTTGGCTACTGTTCATCTGGGCCATGGGAATCATGGATCTCCACGCCGTTTGCCCCGATGATTAATGGCCCGACTTTGCATAACTTTCGGGCTACGCATTTGACTCTGACTAATATGAAATATTAAATGCCGTCTCATATTTATATCTATATTTAAATTTCAGTCAGTCGGACCGCTGTGTGTGCAGCTGTCAGGAGTGCTAACCTGTCAGTCCCCGGATCGCAGTTAGTAGTAATCGCTGCTAGTTTCTGGTAGTCGCTGCTATTAGCCGCCTTAACGAGCCCCGCAACAACTTAATGTGCCCGGGCATATTGCACATTTTCCTACTGCACACTGGTTACTGGCCAGGTGAAATTAGATACAATTCTTTATAATCTTTATCTTAAAACAATCGAATATATAGATTCTCTTATAACAACATGGTAATATTGTTAAAGTGGGCTTTCTTCCGATCAGCAATTGAACTCGGTAGTGCATCACTTTGGAAAAGCATCTTAGGATGCACAAACCGCATTAGTAAGCCCAAGTTTCTAGCCAGTGTAAGCCACATATTCGTCTATATGGATAACGCGTTATGGCAGCGAAAGAGACGGAGGCATACAAACCGAAAGAGGTGGCAGATGAAAAATGCATTTCTCAGGCTCATTTACATTGAGCCGCGGCTACTGGAATATGGTATATACAGATGTATGTATGTATGTACGACATGGTATATATGGGTTGGCACGCCATAAAACCCAAACTCAAACTTAAAACTAGACGGTCCGAAGACCCAAAGTCCGAGCTTGAGTCTGAGTTTCTGTTTTTGCTGCTGCGGCGGCTGGTCTAGCATAATAAGCCTGTCTGCCTGTCTGTCTGTCTCTGTGGCAATAATGCAACTTAATAAATGCAACAAAGAACGCGAAGCAGAAGTGGTGCCCCAAGTATGAAGTATAAAGTATAAAGTAGCCACTGCACCAGTCACGTCCCAAAAAAAAAAAAAATAAGAGGAAAAAGAAAAATAAAACGAAGAGAAGAGAAGAAAACGGGTAGGAAAACTCGGAGCTAGTCGCGCTGCCATTTCTACGCAAATGCATTTTGACATTTAAATTTGCAATTTTCGCATAAAATTATATTTATTTATTCCATCTGGCTTTGGTGAAAAGTGCAACCTTGCTGCCGCTGGAGGATCGAATCGCGATTATGATGATGATGAGATGTGGATGTGGATGTGGCTGTGGATTCCAGCTACTGACTTTTGACTTTGACGTTGACGTTGGCTGAAGTTTAATTAAGCAACGTGCCAAATAATTGAAAAAGTGTGAAGATTTGACAAGTTTAACAGGCATTAAAATCTAGCCTCCGACTATGTACACTCACAGTTGGCATCTACACATATGTACATATGGCCTAGAAATCAAACGACTAACTGTTTGTGGCGCTGCGACAACTTTTCCACTTGGCCACATTTTTTAATTAGTTTCTGTATTTTCGCTTATCGCACGGCAAATTATTTATTATTTACCTAATCGAATTGACACTTGAGCAGACGTCGGTGTAATTAACAGATACGCGGCAG
This sequence comes from Drosophila sechellia, assembly GCF_004382195.2. NCBI lineage: Eukaryota > Metazoa > Arthropoda > Insecta > Diptera > Drosophilidae > Drosophila > Drosophila sechellia. The sequence continues at coordinate 8,394,749 of NC_045954.1, forward strand.
ATTGCTCAATCACAGTAATCTATCGTCTATAGATTTAAGCATAATCCCCGACTTGTCCAGTAAAACGGACTCCCTTCTATATATGATGGATATACCCAACTATGCTAACAAATTGCTGCATTTAATTGCTTTCCCATTAAGTTAACAATTAGCGATTCGATACGCTTATCAGATACACGAGCGAATTAAATAAATATAAATTAAACGAATTGCAATTGTATAACCAAGAAGTTTTTATATTTCTATGAGATGTTAAGTGTTTTCAATCAGAATAGCTCGAATAATACCAATATTCTCAGATCTACCTGTTCATTCACAAGCCACTTTTCTGACACACAAAACCCAATAAATTTCCATAAAATTGCTTTTAATTCAACAAATTTCTGGCTTTACATCATTTTCTCTGCCTCTTCCCACAAATCCATTCAAAAAAAATCCAACCAAAAAATAACAGAAAATAAAAAAAAGTTGAATGAATTGCGCTTGTTGTTTTGGTTATTGTTGTTGCCTTGTACAAATGATTGCATCATGGACAGTGGACCAAAAATATAAAAAAAAACACATATCAATAATAGACTAATAGAGTAAAGAGCTCCAGTCGAATCGCAGCACAAACAAAAACAGCAAGAAAAACAACGACGGCGGCTAGAAAAATTTATTATTTGACGCATTGTCAATGTGATCTTGATAAGTCGAAACTGGAAATGGAACCTGAAAACTGAAAACTGAAAAAATCAATCCTCCGTCTGAGTGATTTCTATTTAAATGGCATTGTCAACGAAATTCGAGAAGCGAACACCAACAACACCGCCAGTATCGCGTAATGAGCAAAGAGTGAAGAGAGATAAAAATTAATAATACAAATAATTGGTAGGAAAAAAAAAATTTGGGGGAAAAAAAGCAGTAAGTGCGTCCAAGTCCAAGAAACGCCGGATGAAATGAAATAAACTGAAACGAAATGAAACCTCACTCAAGGCGAGGCGACGCCACAAGAGATTGACAAAAGATGACAAAAAAAGGCAACACCCGATCGCCCAGGTACGAGCATATATATCCATACCCATGCCAAGTGTGTGGGAGTTTCGAGCTGAGCCCAACCAAACCGATCCGAAAGATTTGGGGCGTGCTAGGGAAGCGGAACAATGGATACCGTTCCACACTGAGCGAAAATATGCCCACATATCGAAATACAGCTCGAAAACCACTATGGAAATACTAGTATTTCGAAAATTAATCAATCATGCAAAGGTTGGATCTAAAACATATACTTCTTTAGACTGTTTTAAGTACTCAGGTGAATTTATTATAAGAATGCACATCTTATGATATTACTTTGCAGAGCTATGACATAACTGTTCTAAGATATTGATAAATACTATTAGTTGTAATGTCACATCATGTCCCACAGGAATATCGAAAAAAAAAGTACTTCCAATGAGGTACTGATCTAATGATCTAATGATCTAATGTTTAGCTCTGCCATTGCTATATGAATCTACAACTACTTTTTTGCAGTGCAGCCTAGAGCGAAATTCACTTATTCGCTGGGCTTTGTGGATATCCGCGATAAGGTATCAAATGTGTCGCGACGCGATCTCGGCGACTTTCAATTCACAATCGACAACGCTGGGCGGATGTTGTGAATGAATGAATTGGCATTGGAAGATTGGTACATTGAGGTATTGTGATGCTGTGGGGATCAAGGCAGGGCCAGCAAGCACAAGCGTGGGTGGGACCCAATAGATCCCAAGAGATCCCCACCAGCTTCACCAACTCCACGAACTCCGTATCCGAATCCGAATCCGATTCTCAGCGCAACACTTTGATTCGGATGGAGAAAGACCATCGGAACGGGAGAAAAATGAATCGACTTGCATATTAATATTCAGTTGCTTTATGTTAGAAAAGCATATGCAAATTAATAATAAAGCAGAACAACAAAGTAGCCAGCGAGGAGTCAACGTATTATTCAGATATTTTAATTTATAGCCGCCGCTTTGAAATTAGACGATCCGATCGCTGGCATCGGGAAGTGGGAATGTGTGGATGTGGGACTGTGGGGAATATGTGTGAATAATGTGACCCGAACGGGTCCGTCGGCTGTCTTCTATTGTATCTAGTATTGGTTTTCTTGGGGTTTCTTCTCCGTTGCCCCTATCATTTTGGTAGCCTTTTTCTATATCACATTTCTCGTATCGATTTGGTCGGCTCTTGCTGGCTTCTTCTTTTTTTTTTGTTTTGCCTAATTAGGGGAGGCGGCCTTAATATGCCCATTAAAATTATGAAAATCATAACGAATCTCCGAAACGCGCATTTTCTCACATTACGATCCCCACATTAGTCATAGGCGGAATTTCCTGACCGAAACCAGATATCAAGAAAGGCTCCATTATATCACGAAGAGCTGAAAGAACTGAAACAAAGTTTCGGACTTGGACTCTATTGTTGGACTAGGGAGTCCCCGAAATCAATGAATTGTATTGCAATTAAAGACTTCTAAGATCCATTGAATCTGAAGCTAAATAAAAAGTAGTATATCTTGCAAAATAATATCGGTTGATTATAATATTTTGAAGAACATTTTAACCTTGTAAATATGTAGAAGTGTACTATCCCTTGCAAGTGAAAAACTAAAGATCTGTCAAGTTCGGCTTATCGGAAATAATAAACCAAACATATTATAAAATATCTCTAAGATCTGAGCTTTATAATGAAAAATCATGAGCTTGAGCTAATCAAGAATAGAGTTGAAGCGTGTTAGATCTTTCAATATTATTCCAAGTTTAAAGAGTGCATTTCAAATATTTCATAGATGTAGTAAAGTGGTTCTTGTGACCTAATATCTCTGCTAAATAAACAAGTTGATAAGAGTAATCCCTAAGATAGATTCCCGCCCCCAAAAACTACTTAGGTCTACAGATTCCCCATGTAATCCGTGCTTATCTCTCGGCTCCACATTCCTCGCTGGACATATAGATTGCTACCGATTTCTCGATATCGGCGGATCGCACTCACCGAAAAAAAAACACAAACAAAACTAGAAGCAAAACGGTGCTGTATTCCAATGGTGACTTGTTTTCGGATCCAGCTACTATATGGTTATGGCATGAGTATATGCTACACATGCATATATATAAAGATATATATATATATATATATTGTATTCCAGAGATGTATGTTTTTGGGCGATGTTTATGGTTTAGCACTGGCAACACGGTAAAAAAACAGATTCTCGTCACTTGGCACTGCGATATATCCAAAGGGACATATCTCTCTGTATTACTTAGTATTCTCCTCTGGCTCTTTGTTTCTCTATAGCTGTGTTAGCTATAGCTTCTCGTTTTGATATTTGTTTATTTGTGTTTGATTGGTTTGGTTCGATTTGATTTGATTCGGTTTGGCGACGGCGAATTGATTGTTGTTATTGGCTTGCGCTGGTGCTTACTTGCTTATCGGCGAACGCGGCGAGTGGCGAGAGCGATCGAACGAGCGGCGAACGGGGCGAATGAGCAACTGAGCAACTGAGCAACTGGGCGACGGACGACGCACAAAAACAACCCGAGCGGCACGAAAGTTACTCTGGAAATGAATTGCGGTACACCTTCCACGGACGATGGCAGCGGCGGCAGCAGCGCAGCGAGCAGCGGGCAGAGCAAAAGTCGTTCGACCAGAGTCTGCGAAAAAAGAAAAACAACAAGAAAAAATGTTGGAAGAAGAAGCAGGAAAAAAACAACAAACAAACACCAGCGGTGGTGGAAACGAGAGGGAGAGCGAGTGAGTGCCTGCTTTTAGCAATGGCTGCCCGGTTCTTAACCGCGCGCCAGAGTGAGATAGTCGTAGCTTCGCTCCGTTCCAGTCGTTCAGTGTCTCGCGCTCTCTCTCCCTCTCTGGCGGCATCTCTCTCGCACGCCGCTTACAACCTGGCTGAGTGGGAGCGAGACAACCGCTGGTGGTACCGTTTGCTGAGCAGCTGTATTTACCGCTGTGTTGTTGCTGCTGCGCGTGTATGTGCGTGTGTTTACGTTGCTGGTGTGCGTTTGAGTGTGGGACCACACCCCAAAAAAATTCAGTTCAACAACTTTGTTGTTGCCACAAGAGCAAAAAACGAGGAGCAAAAAATACATAGTCGTAAAAGGAGGAAAAAAAAAACAACAACGTACCTTCGTATTTTTGCGCGGCAGCAATGAAATTTTAATGAAAACGACAAGACAGCGAAAACAACGCAAAAATTTGTTAGCTAACAGCGAAAGATAAAGAAAAGGGGGGAGTAGTGAGGGGGGTGGCGACGGGCGTTTAAAGGACGCTGGTCAGTACCGCTACTTTTGCTACTGCTGCTGCTGCTACTGATGCTTCTTTAGCTTCTTCCTCTTCCACTTCTGCGTCGCAAATTGCCATGCACACACAACACCAGCGGCGAAAGCGCGACAGGGATGGGAAGAGCCAGCCACTCACACTTGGCACGCCCCCTCTCTTTCACCCCAATGGGCGGCCCCATTGTTCAATTATCATTTAGGCAAAGTGAGGCGAAAAGAATCGAAACTTAAGGTGGATTTGGGTTTAAAGTCTAGTTTGCTATTCGTGTGCTGAGAATTGCTCAAAAGAGGTCTTTAATAAATGATTTCAATAGATATAGCTATTAAAATTACGATTTAGTTATGATATGATTTTAGGTTTAGTTAGTTTTAATTTTTAACATTCATTTCAATCCACTTTTATTCAAAACATTGCCTTTTTCCAGTTATAAACTTCTAAAATTATATGGGTATTTGAAAAATCATTCTTTGAAATAAAATATTAGTTAGCTTATTTATATTTTATTTTTATTTTATACCATGGCAGTCTAACTGTAAATGATATTTTCAAGCAACCAAAACTTTTTTGCCCTCACATTTTTTTTTTCCTGTTATATTTTTGCCTTGTAGCTGACGCAGGAAAAAAATTCGCAGAGTGGGGCAGTTTGGGTGGAGCAGCGGAAAAAACCTTATCAAATTTTTATGACAATTGAAATAGCTGACGACAGTTGTTTGGCCATCTCGCTCGCACATTTGGGCGGCGAGAAAATGTTGCACAAATATTTTATGGATTTTTCTTGTTGAAATTGCTGTGTGCTTTCTTTTTTTATCCAGCTACCGCACTTTTCCCATTTCCAGGCGGGCAAATTAAATTGTTGCGGCTAATTGATGTGTAGATGAAACATGAGGCAATTACCCTGCGAGGGGCAAAGCTTAGCGCACAAATTGGGACTCGAACACAACAAACGGTAAATCTCGCAAAAATTGTACAGAGAGAACGAAATGAAATAAAACAAAAACTTAATTGCATTGAAAATGTTGCGGGGAAATTTAAAATGTTTTTGGAGTAAAACTCACGCAGGCAAAAAATTCGCGGAAATGAAAAAGTTTTAGTTAGACAAAAACTTTATAATTTATGTACACAAGTTACAAATAGTTAATTTAAACTTTAAATAAGCAGTTTGTTTTTTTTTTCACTTCCATATATTTCAATTGTGAAAAACCATAACAAGCTTCATTGAAATAAAACTTAAACAATTATAGGTCTTATCTTTTAGAGTTTAAGCAACTTACGCGAGAATTTCATTATAAACGAGTAAAAACTACAACTGCCAACACGAAAATTGTATCTTTTTTAGATCGGTACGCTAAAAAAAAGCGTCAGCGAATAAAACCCTTAAAAACAAGCGAATAAAACACGCAAAGCAAGTAAAAAACCGATTTGAAAATGAAAATACTCAAAGTTGAGCGCACATATGTACACGTGGGTGTACTTTTGCCATCATTTTTTATTTTCTCCCTATTTTTTTTATTATTATTTTTTTTTGTTTGTTCGCGAGTTGCCAGCCGCGAAAAGTTCGCCGCCATTTGCCCCAAAACATTTTTCATAGGCGACAGTTTTGATTGCTCCGTGTGGCAAGAAAAAAAAACTCTGAAGGGGCGGTGGCGGGAGGTCTTATGTGTGGGTGTTCAGGTTTCCGACTAGAAACGCAGGCAACTTGCCTTGCTTACCCCCCACCGCCCCTCTGCCTTTTTTTTATTGCGATTTCTTCTGCCCATTTTTTCACAATTTTTTCGCTTTTTTTTTTTTTGCTGGCTGATTAACGACAATTCGTTTGGCTGATTTTTTATTGCCCAGCACATTCATTAGCCTCTGTCGTAGGCGCGTGGCATGCAACATGCACTGCAGAAAATGGGATTAATTATACATTTCAAATGAATAAATATAAGAATAAGTATAAAGTATATAAGAATAAATGCCAGTATAAATCAATTTCTACAATAAGTTGCAATTATTTTTTGCAGTGTGGGGAGGGTCCCCTTATGACATCCCCCTCGCCATCCTTGCGAGCCAGTAAATTTCATTAGCCTCAGCCGCTGTCTTTATTGTCTTCGCAAAAGGGGTTTACTGGCGGGGATCTAAGATTGCGGGTCCAAAGGGCGTGGCAGTGGCATTATGAGGCGGGCGTGTGGGCGTGGCATGAAAACGCCTGATTAAATAAGCTCGTTACCCTGGCAACAGTCCATCAAAGTTGAAGAAGTTCGTTTCCAGGAGGAGCCCACTCAAAGGCAATTGGTTTCTATATTTCATTTATATATTCGTAGATAATCAGGCTTTACATTTCAATTGCACTCGAGCGTTTTAATCTCAACGCCCGAACATAAGTAATTTAATCTAAGTTTATGGATTAATAGCCTTAATCAGCATAGGGTAGCAAGGGTAGCATGGTCTCATTTGAGCTGCGAACCGTTTGAATCAATAAAAATGTCAAGAGATCAGCGGAAACCCGAGGAAAAACCAGCAGGCCGATTAGTTTGTTGTGCGGCAAGTGTAGCGGATCTAGATCTCGTGGATTTGCCAACATCTCAATGCATTTTACCCAGTTTCATTAAGGCGATCCGCTGGATCAATGCATCTGCAAGGAGGCTAGGTAGGCGTAGAGCCCAGCGGGTAGGTTCTTCTTCAGCTACGAGATCCGAGATGCAAGATCCTAGATCCGAGTCCCAAGGCTTCGAGATCCCGAGATCTTAATTCGCAGTGCGTGGCCCGATGATTATAATGGCTTGCCTTTATGCTCGCTGATGGTTTTATGATGCGGTTAAGCGCTCGCAACCGCAAAGTGGCCGCGCACACGACGCAGGACCAAGTGGCAAGGACCCCAGGCAGCGGGACAAGGACGACGGCGAGTGCACTGCGAGAAAAGGGTGCAAAGAAGATAACTACAAGCTCAATACAAATTAATAACAACTTACAAAAGGTAAACGTTAAAATATAACATATAACATACAATTAATACGAATTGATATTGTTGATTTTATGATGATATTGATGATTTATTTTCTCGCAGTGCACTTATCCAGGACCGAGTTTGTAGTCCGGACTCAGGCAAAGGACTTTCGCGTAAGCTGCACAAGTTTTGGGTAATGCCTTGAGTACCTGTGCGGTAGACGACAGTCCCTCGCCGTTCGCCCAATCGCTCAGCGCAGCGAGCCAAGTCCTTTCGTCTTTTTTCCGCCCTCGCCTCGCGTGCGACATTGCCAAAGGATTAACCGCATGCCAAAAGGATGGACATGGACCGCCAAGGACCACGCTGCGGTTAGCAGGATAAAACGCCTTTAATCGCCTTCATTGTTGTCCCAGTGCGCGGAAGCAATACAAATGCGAGGCGACTCACGGTCGGACGGACGGACGGACGGACGGACGGCGAAGGCGGTACTTAATCTCGGGCCCAGGCCGACCTGTGAAGTGAAGTCCTGCCGCATGACTCATATGACCTGCTGGTCAAGACGGGGCACCAGTCGGTCCAGATCAACCTGACAACCAGCTGAACGAATCAAATGAAGTGTTGAATAATCGAAATATTAAGTAAATTGAACTCAACTCTACGGACACTCGAACTCTGGTAAAAAAAACCTACAAGCTTCTGCACTTCTGTTAGGAAATTGTTAAACATAAATTATGAAAAGATAATCGTTTTGCTGAGATTTTATAAATACACATATAGATAGATTGTCATACACTTAAAAGAACAATGCAACCCGGGGACGGCTTAAACAATAGAACCGGCATCTAAAATTGCGGTTAAGGTCGCAAACGAGCCATCCACGGATGCAAATCAACCTGACCTGCAAAGTTGAACAGGATAGTGACCTGCCATCGTGGACGAAACTGACCTATCCGTATAGTAATAAGCCCAGGAACTAAGCCCAGAATCCAGCGAACCCCTTTTTTCCCGACCAAGGTGATTATGAGTTTATGATGCGCACGGATTTCGCTGGAAAAACCCCTTTTGGGAAGGGCCGAAGACCTGATGACAAAGGGCCCAAGACGCCGCCGCCTCATGATGATGATGATGATGATAACATGGCCGATTATCAGGCGATTATCGCGTTATCGATAATGAGATTTACGTTTTTACCCCTTGAGCTTGAGCGGGAGGTTTTCTTTTTTTTTTTTTTTGTTCGTTTTTGGAAGTATAGTGTATGTATGTAGAAGTAGTCCTCCCCCTTTGGCAGCAATTAAGTTATCTCAATCCACTTGGCATCCGAAACGGAATCAAAACTTGGCGGCGAGGGTTGTTCTCACATTTCCCAATTCTGATTTGTGATTTCCGACTTTTGATTTTGTTTGGTCGTTAGGCCAGATGATGTTGTAAGACCATAAGCTGCGCCAGGATATCCTTGCCATTGCCTAGGCAACCCCCCCGCTCCCCCCTTGCGACGATCCAGTTGCCCAACTACCGCGTACACCTGCTGTTTTGATCATTTGCTGGCATTTAAGCGATAATTCATTTGATTTCCACTCGCTGCCGATCAGCGACGACCACTGCCAGACAAATTGACAACCCAGGAAATGAAGCATGACATTGCAATGTCCGAAGAAGAACCAGAAAGTGTGGCAGCGGCAGGATCGCCGACTAATGGATACCTCGGGTAATGCACGGCAGAGGTAATAATATAACAAATACTTAGGAAACGGACTGCATACACTTGATCCATTATCATCCTAACTATTAACTACAAGTATAATATTGGCCAAGCTAGCAAGTATCCCATGCCGCATACCCTACAAACTAATGAGCAAATCGAAGCGGACTTGAAGTCGCTTTAACCACGCTTCGACTTTTGAGTTCGACTTTGAGTTCGGGTCCGCAAACATTTCAATGATTGACAGGGCAAAAATAAATGGAAAAAGAATAAAACGAAGTGAAAATAAACAGGGAACCGCGACGGACGGCGGTGCCACATTTAGAGCAGGCCATCGAAAACTGGCAACGGCAGCTAACCAAACTAATTTGTGGCAAGATCATGCCAGAGATATAGCCATACATATCACAGCAAGCCATCGCGGCCCGCGGACAGAGCCTGTCCCAGTCGCAGTCGCAGTCCCCGATCCGATCCAGCGATCCGATCCAACGATCCTCCGCCGTCTTTATCTCTGGGTAACCGACTTCTCCCCACTTCCCGACTTCTTGGCCAGTCAGGTTCACTTCAGCTGAGTTGAGTTGCGTTGAGAAAAAATAAGAGATGCGATGAGCCCAAGCAGAAGCTGCGGCAATGAAAACACGTCGCCTGTCAGTCACTCAGTGCACTGAGAGAAACGAGGAGTGCGAAAGTGGAATTCAAATACTCAATGGGGTTACTGCTGACTCGAATCTAACAATGCACTGAAGTTAGTTGGCAAACCTAAAGTGTTGTTACCTTCTTTTCCACTTTTGCAACTCTCAAAATTAACAGAATTACTTAGCTATTTTTTTTGCAGTGTATGCCCGGTTTAGTATATAGTTTATATAGCCATATACTTTGTCTAAGCATCGGAGATCACCAGCAGCGCACGCTGAAATAAATCAACTGGCTGCTCGGCCAGATGGGGGGTTTCGGCGGGGCCTATCGGGGTTACGAGGTCTTAGGCTTTGGTGGGGCCACATGGAAAATAGGAGGGGTATACGGTTGGAAGGGGGGGAGGGAGAAAACATGCGAGCGGAGAAAAAAATTAGTTTCATCAAGGCAGGATTAGTGTCAGAAACGTGTTAAATGGACTGAAGGGTATATGATGAACGGTCGTCGTCGTGGTCCGCGAAAGAGAGGGGCATAGTGTGTGGCGAAAGAGATAGCGGCATATACCGATGCAGAGAGAGAGAGAGAGAGAGCGAGCGAGATCGGAAAGATGGAGTGGAGGCTGTCGATCAAACAGCGAGAAACCAGAGACAAGCGACAATCTGCGGCCTCCTCTGGTTTTAGCTGATTTATTTTTTGTCTTTCGGCTGCTTTCGGTTGGAAACCCACCTCCCCCCACCCCCAACCATGACTTGGGTTTTCCTCATCAACGCAACTTTTATTAATGAAAATCATATTTTTTGTTTTAGCTCTTTTGGTGGCGGAAAAAACTTAATTGTTGCACGCTTCGCTGAAGATTCTCATGGTTTGTTTTTTTTTTTTTGTGATCTTTCACTCGCATCCACCTCGTTTGGGATGCGAAAAGTTTTTATGTTTATAGGGGATATATTGGGTGTGTGGAGACCCATAAATTCGCCGCTGATTTCTGTTGATGTTTCGCCAGCAATTTGCAGTTAATCAAGCGAAGTGTGCTTAGCAGGCCATAATGTTTACAGTTGATATTTACACCGATCCGCGCGGATACCTCTTGATTTTCCACTCACTTTCACAGGCGAATTCCATCTTTAAAAAACGGGGTTTATCCAAATTATCTAGCTGATTGTATAAGTTTATATATACATATGTATGTCTGTAAAATTGAAACACTCGGCACAACAAAAATATGCTTTTAATCTGCTTACACATTTCATATATGCACCTGTAATCCCTTCGCTGATGTATTGCTCTTTGTACATATTGTTGTAGCTATTGTTTTAAAAGGATAAAGAAGGGCTCGCGTCTCAGGAACAAAAGCGCCATTAACAGTTGGTTAAAGTTACTTAAAGAACTTTTGTTAACTCACGCCAATGATGAAAAATGCATAAGCGAATGGAAAATGAGCCAAAGGCATGGGCGGCCGGAGGGAGGGGCTGGAAAAGCGCGGGGAGCTGCGTAGCGGGGATGAGTGGAAAGCTGAGCGCCAGTCATGTGTGTGTTGGTGAGAGCTTAAAACCGGAAAAGTGGAAATTGGCAAGCAAGCGAAGCAAACAGGCCACAAGCTAGTCGACGATGAACGATGAATGGCGGGAAGGGAGGGGGGTTGATGAGGGGTGTAAAAGCGGGGGAAATGGGGATGGTGGGGTTTGTCTTGGATAGGGTTTCCCTTCCAAAACTCCATGCAGCAAAGGTTTCTATATCTTAAAAATCTGTGGAAATATAAGATAATTGGAAGGCTTCCCTGGAAGGATTTCCCTAAAAAAAAGCAAACAAATTTTTAAAGCTAACAAGTATTATTATTAATAAGATATATGCATTCGTAAACTGTTTAAATTATATTTTAGTACCCTAATTGCTGTGTCAGTTTATCATCCTAAACTTGCCACTTTTCTTTATCGCCTTGTCGCTATATCACCATATCTTTTACTCTCTGCAAATCTTTGGTCCTACGCGAAAGGGGAGGGGAGGGGGAAGACAAGGTATTTTCACCTTTTACGCCAAGATGCATTCAATTAAAAACTCGGTCAGCCCCGCTACCCGGAATCCCCTGCTCTTAACACCTTTTTTGCACCTCAACTACTCGACTCGCGTTAATTACGCCTGCTTGGGCAGCCTGAAAGCTACACTGAGAAAAAAGTATGCGCATAAACTGAAAAAAATTAACTAGCTAATTGTACGTTATCTTAATCACTAAAGAAACTGGCGAATATCTTAAGTTATATTTTTGTAAACCTAATTTAATTAAGATATATTTATATTTAGATATAAGCATATTATTAAATATCCCTCATTGGAACTTTCAATGTTCTGTGTGTATTAATAATAGTAAAAACTAATAGTAATAGTAAATAGCAACCCGATGTGCAAATAGGTCGCGCAAAAAAGGAGCAACTTTTGCTGCGGGCCAGGATCAGATGAGGATCTAGAGCAGCGAAGAGGTCCTTCCATTATTGGGCAATTACGGCAAGAGGTCTCCTGCTTCCTTTTACCCCATTGTCCTCCTCACTTTCCCAGATCCTCCCAGTATCGATGGCCATCATTGCGGTTACCCCTCCCCGATTACCATGCCATTTTCCTCCTTTTCGCCCCGAGGGTTTCATTTTATTCCTGGGCGTTTTTCATTGAGTGTGTGTGTTTTTTTTTTTGTTCACCTCTGCGGATTCGCAAATGGGCGTGGCACTTAGGGGAGTGACGTGTTGACAGGCGGCGGGATTTTTAATGTCTTCATTTATTGGTGTCGTTTGCGGTTCCAGATGTTTTGACGATTTGGCAAATTTGTGAATTGAATTGGCAAAGTTATATAATTAATTGGCAATTTGGTTTTTGTATTCTATTTTTGGGAGTTTAATTTTTTTGAAATTTGTACATATTCTTAAACGAATTTAAGACTGCAAATTGCCACTGTACAGTAATAACTCATTTGCTGGCTTGTTGGCAATGCAGTGAAAGTTGTTTGGGCCATCAAGCAACAATGTTGAAAATCGACCATCATAAAATATTTTAAGAACTTCGCCGAACGAAAACGAGAAGCATCCTCGTCATGAGGACTCCTGTCCAGACTTCCCTCATAACTCCAGCTTCTTCTTGGTATTTTCAGGAGCTTCTGTTGCATTTAATTAATGCAATTAGTCGAGCAACAAACGAAACATTCTAGCCATGGGTAGTAAATTCATGGGGAGCTGCAACAAATGGGGCTAGTTGTTGTTTGTACACTAATAAACAATAATGAATACAATATGTTCCAAGCCAGGTTATAAATGGTATTAGTAAACGATATAAAGTGGATTAGTCTCTAAGTTTTCTTAGCATAACTTCTACATGGATATGTATATGATTATGTAGTTGGGAAATATAAATATACTAAGTACATAAGTAACACGGTTATGTAGTAATTGCATCCCCCTTCGATGGCAACGCCTTCAATAAAATTAGCAACAATAAAAAGTGCCACTCGGTACTTTGTATAGGGTACTCCGAGCACCGTGACTTGCAATTATCGCACAATCGCAATCATGACCCATCTGGCGTTGGTGGAATAACAAACAGAGCGCTGCACACCCCGCCCCTGCCCGTCGAACACCCAGGGAACACACCTCCTTGTGACCCCGTGATCACCCCACCCGCCGGCGCAGCATCATTCCCCGTGCAACATGATTTAATCACCGCCATAAGATTGTCCATAAAACGCGCCCAAAACGGGCGGGGGTAGCGGGGGTAGGGGAGGGCAGGAGGAGAAGGGCAGCAGAATCGCATTATGTGTGAAGTGTTCTGACTAGAGTTTACCCCTTGGATTGGCTTATCCGAAAGATTTCACTTACGGAAGTCAGCAGCCTGCATTGCGGTGATTTTCAGATAGAGAAAATAATATTACTTACTCATGTTAAATATTTTAACATTTTGTGATTGCCACTAATGCGTTAAGATGTGTGTTGATAAACATTGTTAAAAGCAAAAGTATATTGTGATAAAAACATAATTTAAATCCTTTAAAATTCTACACCCTTGATAGTAATATATATCTTGCAAGATAAGTAAGTTCTTATCAAATGCCACAATATCCCATTTAGAGGGTATCAGAGAAGACCGCGAGCTGGGGAAGAAGAAGAGGCAGCTGAAGAAATCAGAAGCCGCGAAGAGAATGAAGAAGCAGAGCGCGCGCATCATCCAAAAGATGGAGGGAATGGGGAGGAAGAAGCAGCAGCAGAATGGCAGCTGCAGGTTACCCGCCCCAAAAAGCAACAACAAAGTCAGCGTGTGTGCTTACGCGAGAGCGACAGAGAGGGAGCAGGAGCCAGAGCGAGAGCGAGACAGTGTGGTAAAAAAGAAGAAGGTGGACCAGAAAGACGGGGGCACAACAGCCAAGTTCTCCGGGTGCCCATCTCCATCTTCAACTCCAACTCCTTGGATGCACGAATCGGTAGCCTAATCCCCTGTTGTACGACTAATAACATTGTTACGATTAATGCTTCTTCTTTTTTTCCTCTTTCTTTCTTTTTGGCTCCCCCCCCCCCCCCATCTCCTCCGCCAGTCCATTCCACAACCTCTCCCCACTGCGCCTCGCCCCAACTCTTCGCCCGTTGTTATTGTCGATTTTTCTGACTCTCTGTGGCTGTTTTATTTATTTATGTCCCTTGCCTTTTGCGTCTTTTGGGGCTTTTCTTATAAGAATTGGTCAGCGTCAGCATCAGTCTGCCCCTCCCATATAGCCCCACCTCGCCCCCCGCCCCCCACTCATTGGGCACTCCACCCATTTGCAACTGAGCTACTGTCGCTCCACAAAAACAAAATCAAGTTTCCAACTGACCAAAAATGCTGACCAGTTGGCTTCTTTTAACCTTCAAATCTGGCTATTTTTTAGAGCGAAAAATATCTTAAAATAATAATAAAAATAAGAATTAATAATTTAAAAATAATTATATCATGTGTTAATTTCTTCACTTTTATTGCAGATTTCTAAGCAGAACTCATTACTTAAAAATACTTTTATGTGGTAAGCATAATTATTTACATATTTATATTTCTAATAATGCGGAAATGCAATAAAAAGTTAAAATTACTATTAGAATCAGTAGCTTGTGCAAATTTAATTATTACAATTCTTAATTTACACCTGATTGCTTTAATCACTCGCCTTAACTGATATTTAATTCAGCTTTATTCCGGGCATCACCTTGAGACTCCACCTCGTGAGTCTTCTCGTTGAGTCTTCGGTTTCTTCTGCCACTGCGTCTTCTGCTGCTGCTGTTGTTGCTGCTCTTGTTGTTGTTGTAGGCTGCTTTATCTTGAAAAGAATTCGTTTGATATTAGCGCGCTGGTATCGCCCTGTGCTGCTTCATATATCAAAAATTATTATGACGATTTTATGCGTTCGAAATGTCGTCTCATTATTAAACAAAAAAGCCCAGCGAAAAAGGTTTTTTTTATATTTTTTGTACTGATGGAGAAGAAAGGGAAGACAGCGTCGCAGGGATTGCCTTTGTGTTATTAATTTTTTGTTGTATCTGCTCGGAAGCTTGCATAGAAAAATAAATGATGAGGCGGACGGGTCGGGGGGATTGTCAAAGAAAAATAAAACAAAATTAATTATGCATATGTGGCCCGAGACAAGCAAGCCAATTTGTAGGCTTATTGCCAAAATACAAAACGGAATCCAACAAAACACATAAACAGTCATCGCTGGAGGTTAGAAAAAATCTATATATCACAAATATTAGATATTATTTAATAGACTTTTATATTATATAGAAAACATGCCATTGAAAGGAGGTATGTACATACATACACAAAGCATAGTTATTTTTACTTACAATGTCAAATTCCAAAACCTTAGGTTATATATGACTAAATTCCTATTTCCGAATGACCACTGTACCAGTTTCCAGTTTCTTATTCGATCTCGCATTTGTCTGTTCGAAAACTCATTTTTATTGGCTTGCAAGCGGCCGAAAAAAAAAGATGAAAACTTTAAAGTTTCAACTTCAATCATTTCTTTTATTATTATTACTATTTTCATTCATTTTTATTTGGTGGAGCCGATCGCCATTGTGTGCGCGTTGACGTCATAAAAATTTTCTTCATAGCCGCGCAGACCGGAAATGCCTACACAATACCCTCTACGAAACAAAACAAAAAACTGAAAATATGACGAAAAAAGGCCGAAAAAATCAGAATATAACCGATATAAAGATATGTAGATACCGAATTCGACGGCTTCGAGTTTGGTGTTATTGTTGGAAATTGGAATTTCGAATTGAAAATTTCCCCATCGTTATTTACAGTTGAACGTTTCACGGTGAGAGAGAGAGAGAGACGGGGCGACGGCGCGGGAAAGAGAAGGGGAGATGCGGAGGAGGCCATGCGGCGTATGCGCAATTTTCATAAAACTTTCAATGGGTGGCAAATGTCTGCGGTTTTGTTCGCTATTGAATGGTTTATTCGGTCGTATTTTATGCATTTTGAGTGCCCAGCAGTCTGGTTAATTTGAACCTTAAAAAGGCAAATGCTCATTAATTTATTATTATTCACAACAATGGAAACTAAAACTAGCTAAAGGGAGCAAAACCCATTTTTAATTATCACTTACACCTCCGAAGAGAAGTAATCTTTGTTTCCAAAGATTAAGTGTACACATTCTTCAACATTTCCGTTTGACTTCCAATCTAGTTTCCAATCAAACAACATTTCCGATTGATTGCGTTGAACACGAAAACTTTTCCAGATGATGGCGACATTTTCCGTCTTCTTTTGACTTCTTGTCGCCGACTTAACCCACGGACTCCAATTCGGTGGCAGGTGACCCCGATTTTTCCCCCCTTTCCCCGGAAAATACATCGCTAACGCTCAACAATGATCGTTGTCAATCAACGTTTATTTTTTTCTGCTTTTATTTTTCCGTGGCTTAAAAAGCAATGCTGACAAAACACCAACTGGAATATAACAACAATGAACAATGGCCAGTGGACAGATTGCCTTATGGGGCATATTCAGTTTTCAGTTAAGTCCCTCCGCAGCAAGTTAAATCGAATCGAATCAAATCAAATCAAAATTTTGTCAATGCGCGCAGAGTTTCCCAAACATTTTCGAATGGTGTGAGAGCGGGGATAAATATATATATATATATATATAATAGAATATATCTTCGTTCCTGGAACTCTGAGAACGGTGCAACGGATTTCTCCAGATTTACGCCGTTTATCTGCAGCCCAAATAACAAAAAAATGAAAACCCGCCTCGACGTTTTCTCAGTTGTGCAACCATTTTTGATTGACACTATTTGTGTGTGCAGATTGAAGACTGGAGATTGAAGACAGCCGAACCAAATTTCGATTTCGGCTGCCTACACAATTGCACTGGGAGAAAACTATAGTTAGCCAGATGCAGAGAAATCTTAAATCAGTATTATTGCTATAACATAAAAAGTAAGGGATCAAATATGGAATGGCATATCTCGGTGAATACGTTACAAAATTTCCTATCGAACTGCATTCAAGCCTGGAAATATTGGATTTTGGCCATTTTTTGCAAATTTTGATGATTGTACAAAAATGCGAAAAATTGACCAATTTTGAATTTCCGAAAATCAGCAAAAATGTGACATGGCTGGTTAGTTTAGTTAATAAGCTGCACAAAACTGTAATTATTTAAGCTGATACCCAGTTTTTTATTGACTGGGAAATTTTCTCAGTGCAATGTGTGAACGCAATATGAGTAAGTGATTGTGTTGCTCGAGTTGAAATTGATTTTTACTTATGCCATCGGCGACCGACGTTACCTGTCGAGACCGCCCCCCGCCCCCTTCCAATCGACCTCATCAGCATCCCCCCCTACCCTCTTTGCCGGCGGTCGACCTTTGTTTTGTTTAACCTTTCCATTTTCCGCTACAAGTTGTTCAACGTTAGCCCTGCACAGAGAAAAAATGGGGGTTTGTTTATAAATATAAAAATTCTCTACAGCACAGTAAAATCCAAATATATATATGAAAAATATATAAATGAAATCAATCATTTAAATCATATTCCAATAGTAATAATCGCCCAATTTTTGACCGTGCACTTCGCCTCCTGTTCTCCATCTCTTTCTGAGCTATCAGTCCATCTCTTTCGGTGTGAGAATTGGCCTACTGTTTGGAAGATGATGTCTTCATTCTATATGGCCACTGATCATTGCCGGGATAATCCTTCCCCTATTGTTCATTTTCATTTTCTTGGGCTCTTGTTCTTGTTTTTTTTTGTGTGCTGGTTCTACATACATAGTTCCCGGTCTCCTTTCTCTTTTTATTTTCGCCTTTCTTCTGCTAAGCTGCCGGCAACTTCTCGATCTGGAAATTGGGTCTTTGGGCGTCCCAAAGTCTGGCCCTTTTTCTACCGGGGATCGGGTATTGGGTATTGGGCATTGGTAAGCGGGAATCGGGAATCGGGGGACCCTTATATTCACCTTTTCTTTCCAATGTCCAAACAATGGGATCGTTGAAAGCGACTTTGGCATATTGAGATGAATTGTTGTCGCTGATCTGCCTGCACTTCTATTTTCCGGAAAATGCCGTAGATTCTTTCTTCTAATGTTTCGGACAAAAAAATTCGATATTCTACGGCGATCGAATTTCCACGGCATATCTTTTGGCTCTGATCTTCGCCCAATTAGCCTGGCCAACGCCCCTGGCTAATTGAAAGGGGATCTGGCCACTGGCATCTCACATCTCGCATCTGAAATCTGAATCTCAATTGGGTTTTTTTTCAGGGCGTGTTCGGAGGAGGTCAAAGATCAGCTGAAACACTGGCCTGACTTTTGGCACATCGTCGTCAATAGGGAATAATTCGCAAGTTCTTGAGGAGGTGAGGAGATGGGCATGTGATATATTGATAGCTGATCTGAAGGATCCTTATCGTGAAATCGTGAAATACCTAGATGTGAAGTGTGCTCACTTCAAGGTGTTGAATTGTTGTGATAGGATATTATACAAAAATGTCATTTCGTACAGCAAGGACATAGTTAAAAGTGTTTAAAACATAACATTACCTTCATATTTTAAGTTTTTTTCTTTCGAGATATCTAAAACAAATCTTTTGATTTACTTTCTCCCGAATTTTCTGCCCTGTGTTTCTATGCCACACCCTAATTGAGCATCCTTCAATCTGGACCACTTAAAGAAAAAATGATGTAGCAGCTACCGTAAGTCAGATAAGAAGGGAAAAAACTCGGAAAGGGGCTGGGGGATATTGGTCAAAAGTTATGGGCAACGGGGAGTGGGGGAAGAGAGTGGGAAAAGGGGTAGAGTTGCGGGTCAATCAGTGCCGCGCCTACAAGTGGCGGGCTACCGAAAAGCCCCCTTTTCTTTCCTAATTTGACCCAGCTTATCCAAGGCGTTGTCATTGTTATTATATACATGTATATATGCTAATATATATATGTATGTGTATATATATTTTCAAGCGATGTTGTTTTTCCCCTGTTTGTTTGTTGTTGCTGCGGCCTTTCAGATGTTGGACTTGCCCCCTGCCTCTTCTTCATGTTGTCACCGCAGCGCAGAAGTGAAAAGAAAACCAAAAACCAGAAGCGTAACGAAACAGATCGAACCCAACAAAAACTGAAAAATCAGAGGCAGAATCGAAGGAGAAAAAAATGCAGAAATGAAACGAAACGCAGCTCAGCACACGAGGTCGTAATTAGAAACGTGGACAGGCAGGGGGTGGAGGGTGGTGGTCAAGGTGGCCCAACAGAAGGGTTAACATATTGGATCTCCCTCGCGATCCCAACTCGATTGTTGTTGCCATTTTTTTGGGCGTGTTGCCCCGAACAAATTTGTTAAGAGCTCCAACTGAGCGAGCGGCTCCTTTTTAGTGCCGGGGGATCCATCCGTGCACCTGGTGAACTGGTCAAATACCCTAGCTATGTTTGGGGTATATTGCTTATTCGATCATTTCCATTTTAATTATTTAAGTTTGTAGCCGCATACAATCTTTCACATCGATTGGTCCAATAATTTGCTCACCACAGCGTATTTTGAATTTCCCAACAGTTTCGGCAGAAAAGCGTATGACCAGGTCGCAAGCAAATGATGCAAAATTTCTCCTTGCGGTATGCAAATTGACTGTGCCTTCGAGGGCAGAGCAATGGGTAGCGGGGGGTCGTCTGGAATGTGAATAAATTTAGCGAGTGTATTTGCCGAAGCAGCTCCCATAAAATTATGAGCAACTGCAGCGAAAGGGGGGATCCTCGCCAGCTCTCCAACTCCATCACTCCAGCAATCGAGAAACCACCAAGGATCCGAGGATCCGACGAGCCGAAGCTGAGAAGATCCAAAGATCGAAAGATCCAAAGAGCCACCGATCCGCATAGTCTCATTTCAATAATGCCAGGGAATTGGACAAGAGACTTGGGACTTGGGACGTGGGACGTGGGACGTGGGACACGGCTATGCATATGCGCATTCCCTCAAATTATATATGCGATCATTAAATGTCTTCGACAAAAATGAGCATAAAAATCGCACGCGGCCCCAAATGAAAATAAATTAAAGCAAAGCGCAAAGGCAAAGCGAGAAAAATAATATTAAATGGGAAAGGTGAGGGAATGCGAACAGCGAAGACGAATAAGATAATGCTCTATCAACAAAAAAATTGTTTCCAAACTCACCGTTTTAAATACTCTCTCGGATATTAAAATTGAAACAAGCGAAGTGCATAAATACATAAACCCTTAACATATTAATCGACTAAAATAAAACAAAAAATCTTTTTCAAACACACCGTTTTGAATACTCTCTCCGATTTTTAATTTTTAAATACATAAAATACAGACATGGCTAAATAATAAACTAGAAAATTTGCTTAACAAATATCTTAATAATATATATATATTAGTAATATTTGATCTATTTGCTGTCATTTGAATACTTTCTATAGCCTTATTTTTATTTCGCACACCTTCTTGAGTTATGTATACCTTCTTAAGTTATTATATTTCGAATACCTCCCACATATCCGCCAGTTCTATAAATAAACATAACATAACTAGCCAATTTTGTGATCCCTGCCCGCTGTCGTCACAAGATACTATTTCAATATTTTCAATACTGTTTTTTAGTTTTTTATTCTTTTTTTATACTTTTTTTTATACTTTTTGGACTGTGCCCCCCCAATGGGATTCGCGGGATCGCTTCGCTGGGTGTGTGTGTGTGGGTATCGAAAATTGTTATTGGGAATCAGGAATCGGGAATCGGACCCACATCAAGGCAACCGCCATTATCTAGCTGCGTCCACTCCACTCCAGTCCAGTGAGTCATCCGGTCGAGTTGTCCACGATTTCTGGCTCGGATTCGAGTTCGGCTTCAGTTTCGCTGCTGATTTCGATTCTTCTGGCGGCATTCAGAAGCAAATAAGTCACGTGAATAAGACTTCTCGCATAATAAATTATGGCCGGCCAGGGAGCTTAAAGAATGCGCTTCTGTGCACTGCAGGCCACCTCCCCCCCTCCCCTCTACCAAAAAAAAAAGAAAAAAAAAAACAAGAATAAATATACATCGACTTGGGTGTTTAAAGTTCGGAGTTTGAAGTTTGGGGCTCGCAGGAGAATGCAGCGCTGGAAAAGCGGGGCACATTATTGTGACCCGTAAATGATACAAAAATTGTGTGTCATTAATAAACGGCACAGCATGGCATCCGGCAGAGGGGCGGGGGGAGGTGAGGTAACTTAAGTACAGACAGAGAAAATTTATGCTAAAGTTAGTACTAAGTATTAACTATAACGAAGCAAGCGTAGGAAGTGCATAGAAATATTGCTTTAGGAAGTGTAAAGATCATTAGTGCTAGTACTTTCATCCAAAATCCGTCTCCAAGTTCACATATTTTTTCGCTGTGTAGGAACATAGCGAGACACTTGCCACACGAACTGCAGTCTGACTGAGCTCAGGCTGGAGCAGCTGGAGAAGCTGGCAAAGATCCCTGGAGTTGGGGTCGCGACCAAAGGTTCCAACTGCAGACAGCTCGGGACCGGCGACCGGTTACTCCGCCTCCTGAATATGCATATATATGCATATATATATATATATATATATATACATATATGCTTTAGCTCCGTGCAACTCCCCACCGATTTGCTGCCGGACTTTGGCTTGAGTGCGCGCAGGGTGGTCGCCCTTAACTTGGCCAGCATCGGTAGCCACTTGGCCAAAAGAAAAAGGGCGAGGGGTAAGAGCATCTGTTTTACTTCTGTCCGATTTGATTGATTTCGATTTGGACAAGTTAAATGATTTTCGATTTGGTTGTCGGGGTCACGGGGTGCACGACATGTAACATGAGTTCCATTTCGCTTGGGCTAACAAACCCTGGGAAATCTCTAAAGAGCCTGGGAAAATGTCGAGGAAAACCCCCATCGATTAATGGGTGTTTAACAAACATTCAATTACAGCTTTGTGGGTCGTTTAAACTCAATAATATGGCATTCCAAATTGAATAGCTTTTATTGTTTTTGCTACTCATTAATTTCAGGATTCTTATGCCTTAAGTACATCTACAGACTTTGGACATCCCACCTTTAATCATCTCCAAGTGGCCCGATGAGCCCTCACTGATTATTCTGTTAGATCCCGCGGCAGTGGACTTGCGGACCACCCACCTGTCAGTGCTCATCTCGGGACCCCGTCCATGGCATCGAGGACTGTTCAATATCCGGTCAACTTCCACTCCACTTCCGCAAGGAGTGGCCCTCGTCCTTGTGGACAACCCTCCACCTTCATCCTGCGCCTGTCATCGATGTTTTGGCCGCATTTTGCGCAAAGAATCAAACCATTTCCCATGTGGTCAGCGCACAGTAGCTACACCGAGAAAAATGAGCACCCAAATTAGCTAAGAATTGGCAAAACTAACTTATGATTAAAAGAATGATATATTAATAACTAACCTTAAAGATGAGTGCAATGTTTAACTAATTAGTAGTTAATATCTTTTTCCGTGTGAGTTTTTCTTTCTGTGCAGATTCCAGAAGCCCGGTAAAAATCGTATTCGTACTCGGATTTGGATCGGGAATGGGACTCTTTAAGGGACCATCGAGTTCGGGACAAAGAGCGGTGACACATAGAGGCGATAACTTCCTGTTTTTCCTACCGCTTTCCCGGGGTTTCCCCTAGCAGTTTTCCCAGCCCATTGTCCAGCGATGCCTTGATAATTGGTTGGTAATGGCTAATTTATGAGGCCCCTTGGCAGAGGATGCACCTGATTCGATGTGAGTGACCTTTGGCACTGGAAAAGTGGGAAAGCGGGTGGGGGCAACCGAGAATGAGGGCCGAAAAGGCGATTGAAGACCAGTTGCAGCCGCGCAATTGTTCACAGATGACAGCGGCACATAAATTACGGCACATAATGAATCGATCGCCACACTCGGACCCTCCGATATTTCCGATAACCCCACACACACAATACACACACACAATACACACACGCACTGCGGTTCACCTT
This sequence comes from Drosophila sechellia, assembly GCF_004382195.2. Taxonomy (NCBI): domain Eukaryota; kingdom Metazoa; phylum Arthropoda; class Insecta; order Diptera; family Drosophilidae; genus Drosophila; species Drosophila sechellia. The sequence goes on from NC_045954.1 coordinate 8,417,805, forward strand.
TTCCCCCTCGGACATTTGGAAAATTAGAAAAATGAATTAGTGATCAGCTCGGGCGGTGGGTCATAAAAAACTGATGGGGGAAGCTGGGAAGAAAGTAGATACGAATTATTGCGTACTCATTAATTGTGCACGATGATGGCGTTTGAATGTGGCATTTTTTAAAACACATGTTTGTTTCAAAAATTAATATAGAAAAAAAGTTATTTTTTGACTTGGCAATCGAAGCACTACTCATCATTTCCCCAAATAAAACTATCTAAAGTTACAGGGTATTTACCAACGATTTCTTGCCACATTTTTCTGTTTCTTTCATAAAAAATTTCAAAAAAAAAAACAGTTGGAGCGAGAAGAAGAAGCAGGCGCAACTGTTGAACGCATTTTTCCATAGCTACCATTTCCCCCTCCAAATTCTCCAATTTTTAATTCATTAATGCAAACGATGCACGGCTATTGGAATGGCATGGGTTACACTGTAAGAATATACTGCGCCGTTTTAAAATATATAAAAAGTTATTATTTAAAGCTTAGATTATATATTCATTTCATTTAATAAGTATTAAAATGAACATTAGAACATTATGAAATGTTATAGTTGCATAACATTTTGTTGCAGTGTAAAGGGCTAGAAGGGGGTGGGGGCATAGTGATCGGCCGCCATGGGGGGTGATCAAATCCTCGCCCCTCACCTCTTCCCTCTCCTTTTGGCTGACTTTCGTCGGTAGCCGAAGTTCGATGTGTGTTTAATATCCGTTTTATTGCCATTGAATTAGTGGCCTTTGTCAGCATTTAGGGATCTTAATTTATATGGAAGTCGTTCCAGTAGTGGAATAAAAAGAAGAAGCAGCTAAAAAAGAGCGTGACTCCGTAACGAGCACGGCAATCCCCCTGCCCCCCTGCCCCTTGGCCCCTTTACCATCCCGCCAGCAGCGACCTCTGGCAGATGCAAAAGGTCAAACACACACGCGCGCACACACACACACTCACTTGCACTCACACACTCACACTAATCCCAAATGATGGCCGTTCTGCCCAGACTAACTGTCGTCGTTGTCCTCCGCGAACACACACACACTTACAGTCCAAAAACCACATTTATGTGCTACGTTCTACGGTCGTAAAAAGGCAACATAATTAATAGTTACACAGGAAAAAAGTATAGATATAGATATAGAATTAATATAAATATTGTTAATATAACAATATAAGCAATTTATTAACTGCAATATTAGATTATAAGTACTGCACAGAAATGACTTTATTCTTTGAATTCAACAATAAAAGCTTAGAAACATAAAGTAAAAAGAACTAAAAATTAAAAACTAAATGCACAATAAAATGAAAGCAACGTAACGAAAGCAGTTACGACATTACAGTAAACAAAAACTATCGCAAATAATGAAAGTATCATATGAAAGTGTAGCAACTTATTGCATTTGTTGTTATCTTTAGTTCATAACTCACAGCCGAGTGATTTGTTATTTAATCCTTGTAATTAACATGCCTTTCAAAAGTATCCAATACGTGATGTTGATGGCTCTTTCTGCCCAGTTCCAAACGGATCTGATCTGAGATGATTCTTTCTCCCAGGCGAAGGACAAAGGACGCAGGACACGGGCATCCTTACGAGGCGAGGAAGTCAAGGCAGTTGCAAAGGACATCCAATTCGTCGCGGGCGGCGCGCGACGTGCGAAAAACAAAGGGATACACCAAATTCGGGCTCGAATGAAATCGGAGGGCAGTGGGGTCAGGACACAGGACACAGGACACATGCGTGCCCAAAATGATTTTTCCTAATGCCATTTTTTGTTCGCCAACGAGCGGAAGTTATAAAAAGTGAGCGGGGATCGGAAAAAAGGACTCGCAGATGGCAATTGATTGGCTTAGTGATGCTCGATCGAGATGCCATAAATATCACGCGGACCGGAAGTTGGCAATATCATAGAAGGAGGGTCAAGAATCTTACCATAGTTTAATTCTAGCTTCGTAAAAAATGCATTTGATTAGCTGAATTCATAATAGTGACCACCATTAATCTATCTATCAATTAGTAAAGCCAGTTTGTATCTCCGAGATACTTTTCTTATGCCACTTTAAGTCCCCAAATATTTTATACAGCTATGTTCTTTGTCTGCCTCCAATATTCATAATGCCCATTCACGAATCTCACAACTTTGTCTGCTATCAATGAATCCATAATCGCGAATGGCGATACCACCGCCTGGGATTCAAATTCATTCATCCACGGATTCCATGCGCTTGGCCAACTCAACTCGCATCAACTCGGGCGAATCGCTTGGCGCGGAATTACGTTCCAAAGATCAACTACCGCAATCGATCTGGTGAATTAAATTGCCTCAAATAAACAATCATCATCATCGTCATCGGCAGCATCATAACCATCTTCCAGATACTATCTGCAGAGAAACGCTGAAACTCGACGTTTCCAGATCATCGCTTCCAATTTGTATCAAATATGTTCAAAGGACTTCGACTTTGACGGGGCCTCGATTTTTTTCTTTTTCATTTTTCATTTTCCATTCTCCATTCTTTTTGTGCGCCTTTGTTTGGCCCTCTATTTACATTCGCCGGCGAATTGAAGGATGAAAAGGACTCGGCACTTTGGAGAGGCACTCCACATATTTATTTGATGATTGCCCTCTCATATCCCAATTTTCTTTATCTCGTTGATTCCTTTACGTTTTCCCTTCGGCGAGATTTGCGAGGCTCGCTAAATTGCATTCTGAACGCCCGAGCTGCGTTAAGTCAGAAGTCGATCAAGTGTGGATGCGTCGCGCAGATGTATCTGCAGTCGGTAGTCGGTATCTGCAATCTGCATCTAAATATGTATCTGCATCCGCACCTATGCAACAGTGCGACAGTGCGTTTCGCGACTGTATGGCACATTCAGTATTCGAATTATTAATAAATCGCAAGAGCTGCATAAGTAATAGATATTATATATTTATTCTAGATTTATGTTTATTTCTTTAAAGTTAGCTAATTGCCAGTTAGTTTTCAAATATGTAAGACTTCTAATTGAATCCCCGCAGATTGCTTTACACTTCCGAAACGCACTTTATTTGAAGTTTGCGGCTTATATAAGCAACCAAAGAGATGGAAAAAAATATCAGAGAAAATTCGTTTTGCAGCTTCGTTTCATTGCCATTTGTTTGGCATTTTCCTGATTTCTTGTTTTCCTATTTACCCATTGTGTTGTTCCCGAAAAACATTCAAGTGGAAATCCTTTATTGAGTGCGATATTCCTGCTCCTATGCCCATTTCCATTTCCATTGCCATTCCCACTCCCGAAGGATGAGATTAAGAAAAGCAGCAGGCAGTACATGCAGAGGCTTCAAGACCACCCAAACAACCTGGCACAAGACCTGATGGACACCAGTCAACGCACCAGGAGGCTGCACCGATCACACCCTTTGGACCTCTCTGGGATTAGACACGCAAATTAAATTAAATTATACACATACATTATTATATACTTCATACATACAATATCGACAGTTATTGTATAGTTTCGCAACAATTTATGTAATCAATTAATTCTCTACCGTTAAGTTTAGTCATCAAATTTAATGATTGTCCGCGAAGGACAGTTTTAAATTAATATATCCAAAAAAAAAAAAAAAAAAAAAAAAAAAAAATTCCCACTCCCATTCCGAATTCCCATTTGCGCCAGCAGTAGTCAGTACTCGAAATGCTATATTTGTTTGTTGCATTTTGCATGCAAAATTTGTTTTCAGTTCTATTCCATTGTTCAACGTCCATTGTCAATTTTCCCACTGTGCAGTAGTTTGCGGAAACGAGAGGGAGATAGAGTGTCCTCTCGTCTTCTATTTCGGTTTCTATTCCCACTTGTGTGTCTGCCGCGTTTGTTTTGCTTCCTTTCAATTGCTTTTGGCCAGAGCAATTTGCATCGCCCTCTGCATATCCCGGCACCTATCCCTATCCCTATCCCTATCCCTATTTCTATCACTATTCCAAGCCGTATCCCTATTCCCAACCCATATCACTGGCCATCCATCTGCATATGTTGCGGCTGACACAGCCCATTGTCCATCATCGTCACCCAATCATCACCTTCATCATCCTCGTCGTGGTCGGGACGTAATGTTTGCGGACAGAGGATAATGAGTGTCCCTCGAGTCGGCAATTTGTCTGGGCGCAAAACGAAGAATTATGGCTGCTAAAAGTGAGCCATTAAAAGCCCCAATATTTATGGAAAATTAACCCACAATGGAGGCCTATTGCAAATCGAACACCAAGAGCTGGAAAATAAAATATACAACTGAAAATGAAATGGAATATGAAAGGATTTCTTATCCTTATCTCTTATCTTTATTATTCTCCGCTTTAGTAAATGAAAACCAAATGTTTGCTTTCTATGTTGCTTGTAAAAATAGTTTAATTTGGGTTACAGACACTATCTTCAAGATTTGCCCTGCAGAAACGCCCACACAAAATTCAATTAATCCTGTCCTCGTCGGGGAATGCAAAACCTTCGAGAAGATCCTTCCTGTTCCTAGTGAATTAATCCCCGAAACTGCTTAAAAACTTTTGTGTAGCTAATAAGTAAATTTGCAGCATACATTCGGGGGCCACTTTGGATTCCCGAATGGGGGATATCCGGGCGTTTTTCGGGTGAATCGAAATAATTACAGAAAGATGCTGGAATAAATGATTCCGGCTTAAAAGGAAAGCTTATCTGGAAAAGTGTTGGGTAAAACTGATTGGAAGATTGTGTGCAGATGTCCAGACAATTGAGAATAAAGAATTTCCAACAAAATGTGGAAGGCGTCTAAAAATTACCACTTATCAAGCTAGCATACTCAAAAATCAGTGAAATGCAGTGATTTCTTAAAATATAAATAAATACCGTTTCCAAACAATATAGGTTTAAACTATAAGCTTTTAATACGTCTCTGATTTTTAGACAAAGTCCTGTACTACTAGAATATTTAGCACTCAGAGCCAATAAATTATTACCAAAAAATCGCCATTAACTATAAGTGCATTATTTACATGGCAACGAGAGCAGAGAAGAAAAAAAACATGAGAAAAAAATGCAAATAAAGCGCGTTTATTTTATGGCCAGCAAATCAATCAACTTTATTAATTACAAGTAATTAAAGTTTAATTAAGAGCCCAGTACAGTGCTTCTTCTTGCTTTTGTTTCAAGGTTGCATGTGTGTGCGTGTGTTTATACGATGTGCGCGTGTGTGTGTGTCCGAGTGTGCTTTTGTGTGGAAAATAAATGCAAATATTTATTTGGCAAAAGTCACAAATTGTGGAACGGATGCGGTGGGCGGAGCTGGAAACAAAATGGTGGCAAAAGTAGTGCTATATTGTTGTTGCTGGTGCTGCAATTTTGTTTGTCTGTTTAATTAAAGCAATATGTGGCCTCCAGGAAAGGAATGTTGGGTTAATTGACTCATCACTTATACGACAAACGAAGCACAAACAAACAAACAAACAAGCCAACGAACACACACATAAAGCAGGAGTAAGAAGAAGAAGAAGAAGAGTGTTTCCCAAAGCAGCGCAGTCGACGAAGAAGAAAGAAGATGAAACAGTTCAAAAACCATTTATGGGGCGTGGCCAGCATTTTGACATTTTGGAAATTTCCACACTGCGCAGCTCCATGGCGCTCTTTGCCAATCAGAAGTGTGGATCCCAAACGCAAGTCTACGCCCACACACATAACGGTAATAGTGGGAACAGCAGGTGTTGTTCACAGAGCGACATCTGGCGGCAGCCCAGCAACACTATCAAGGCCTATTAGCGGGTACAAGACCCGCCGTAGTCATGACACAAACCGAAGCACGCCGTCTACGCTAACGAAAAACTGCAACCACTGTGTATCGATTGGCGATAGGGCTCGGACACATCGATTAGTATCGAATCAAACAATAACAACAAAATCGCACTAAAAAACAATCAAAACAAGCTGAAGATACTCGAATCCATTGAATCGCGCACCGTTAATATGCAACCGCTCCGCCCCCCTGCGCCCCTTTGACAGTGTGCACAGCCATGACCACGCCCCCGCCAACGCCCACGTTCGCAGCAGACGCAATTGATGGCGTGGTGTACGCAGCACTGCATCATCACCATGACCATCCGCAGCAACAGCAACAACAACAGCAGCAGCTAGCGAGGAATTCCCTGCTGGCGGACCTGCGAAGATCAACGAATTTCTGGTTCCGTGCGGCCAAATCGACGGACGGACTGCAGTTGCTGGCGCAAAGCTGCACCAGGATTTTGCAGCATGGACTGGTGAGTCGCATTTGCCCGTGGAAGTACCGAATGCATCGCACACATCACGGCGATACCCTACACTTAGAGCGAGGCGGCATGTTGATTTGATCATTCATCTTGCACTATATAATACATTGTAATTGCAGTTGAATAATTTAAAGAAAAATCAGCTAAACATTGAGCTGGTTCAGCTGTAAATATTTCTAAAGAATCAAGTGAACCCAATACCAACAAGTAATTATAAAGTAGGGAGTCTCTAAAGTTTATGCAATCAGCTCTTTGCAGTAAGCAATCGAATATGATATAAACATTTACATATGTACTCAAATGAATTTCCCTGAATGTCTGTCCCACATAAAGAGAGTATCAGCTACTCGATGCGCGCGTGTCGTAGACTTTCCCCATTGTTTTGCAATCGAATTGTATTTATGCAACGCCTCACTCTCAATTCTTATCAGTTGCAGCCCGTGGAACTTCGCCGACTGGCGGACGACTTTGAGTTTCTGCTGGCCAGTGCGGGAAAACAGCAACAGCAGACCAAACCGCAGCCTTATCGACCGGATTACGCCGCCAGAGACAGTGCGTCAGTGGCCAACGGCGTGGAGGAGTTTCTCGGCGAGTGGACCACCCGCTGCCTGCGTGCCCGTTGCATTTCGCAGTGCCTGCAGACGCTGGTCTCCGATCCGGAGCTAATGGAGCTGTACTATCCCAGCGAGGAGGCCTTCCTGCGACGATCCGATGATGCCACCGCCTTGTTCGTTTGCCTAACGGCTGTCCAACTCAACCAGAGCGGACTGCTGAGCCAGCTGGAGCTTAGGCATCAGGTGCGCCACCGACGCACTTGCTCACAACCGAACTTTAGCATATCGCCCAAATTGCAAGCGGTGCCGGAGGAGAGACTGCAGAAACGCAACTTCTTGCGGCGATTGAAGAGCCTACCAAATCTCAGTCAGGAGGCCGAGGAGCTGGACGATAGAGCAGCATTCAGACGGCGTTGCCAAACGTTCAGCAGCTCCAGAAGCCACAAGCTGAGGGAGGATCACTTGGATGCCCCATCTACCAGTTCCTGTTCGTCCCACGACAGTCCCAGGCGCATTCAGCTGATCAACTGTGATGACATAAAGATCTGGACCGACCAAACGCCCCAGGAAGTGCCAGAGGAGGTGCACGAGAAGTTGCAACAGGCATCCAAAGCGTCCACGTCAGTGGGCGGTTATCTGGGCAGCTTCTTCGGCTCGCCGCCTCTCTATACCAGTTGGTTTCACCGCGGCGTCGGCGACGATCTGAATGCCTCGGGAGATGGCGGCATGCTGGACACCTTCCTGCCCGTGAACGGTCGAAAGCTCAAGAAGCAGCACACCCTCTTCGAGGGCGTTAGCATGCTGGACGAGGCGGCAGCCTCCACAGCCTGCATCTCGTCGGCTCCCTGGGATATTCAAGGATCAGCCGGCGGCAGTACCACTTCCACAACAGCGTCCAGTTCTGTGAGCATTACTCCCGGCAGCGATAAGATGGACCAGCAATCGCTGGCCTCCTTCCTGCAAATGTCCCGGCAAACGCACAACAATACACAACTGGAGAAGGAGAACGCCCACTTCAGGATTTCGGAGGCCTGCATTACGGCCATAGAACACGTCAAGTGGAGCAGGAGACTGGCCAGACCAGCGGGTCCGACGAGCTATAATCTGTCGGAGCCGAATTTGATGCCCTATGCGGAGCAGATTCCCGGCGGCATGCAGAATCACAGTGCTGAGGCCGTGGGTCTCCAGCTAATATCCCGTTTCAGTGAGCAGCAGCTACCCCGTTTGGGACATCTCAAGTGGCTGGTCTCCGAGCAGGAGGCACCGCAACAACTGTTGCCGCTGCCCACGCCGAAACAGGATCATGAGCAGACCAGTCTGACCAGGGGCACCTCCAGTTGGGCGCCGCCGCGTCAGCAGATTATATTCACCGAACATCCCTCGGAGAGCCGATCCAAGATGCTGCAAAAGCAGAACCATCGCTGTGCCGGCTGTGGAATGCGGGTGGCCAAGCACCTGCAGCAACACTTTCGCTACTGCACTTACCTGGGAAAATACCTGTGCACCGGCTGTCATCGCAACCAGATTTCTGCGATTCCCGCGAGAATTCTGCGCTCCTGGGACTTTCGCTGCTATCCAGTCTGCTCGTTTGCCTACCGTCTAATCGAGCAGATGTACGCCTTTCCGCTGTTCCACGTTCCGGATCTGAATAGCCAACTGTACAAGCACAAGGAACTGGCCAAGGCGAGAAAGAGGAGGCTGCAGCTGCAGGCGGTCAAGGGATTCATAGCCAACTGTCGATTTGCAACGAGGTGAGTGAAGGACCCTGAAAGAAGAAATTCGTTTTATGCAATCACTTCCTTTTCCTTCTCTGTGCAGGGAGCAGTCGTTCTTCAATGCCATTCCGGCGCACATCACCCAGGATCCGGACATGTGGTCCATGTGCGATTTCGTGGACGTGCAGAACACCAGCATGAATCGCTCCATCAAGGAGGTGATCGCACTGAGCGAACAGCACGTCCACAACTGTGTGGTTAGTGGTCCGAAATGGAATGGCTGAATTCATTAATCGTTATTTGATCTTAAATATATTTCAGCTATGCACAGGTCGTGCCTTCGTCTGTGAGCACTGCAAGGGCGGTGAGCTTATCTATCCGTGGCAGCGAAAAGTCCAGCGCTGCGATCGGTGCGGTGCCTGTTTCCACATCGGCTGCTGGAAGGATAGGAGTCGGTGTCGCAGCCAAGTCGATCCGTGTCCCAGGTGCTCCCGTCTTCAAAGCCGTGCCAGCTAACATCCGATCAAAGAAAATCGAAGGGCAGGATAGGAATTGGCGAAGAAAAGTAGTGAAATCCACTTTCGCCTCGGAAACTGTATATGTATACAATATTCAAAATTTGGTTTTGGCGATAAGAATTTGTTTTTTTTTTTTTTGTAATTTGCATAGTTATTTAGAGTTAGGCTCTCTTATTTTTTTGAAATCCAAAGATCCTTATTCGCAAAGATATTGCTGAAAAATATAACATGTTGCTTTCCGTGAGTAATTTGTTAATAAAAAAATCTCTTTTAAGATTTCCTTCTAAACAAAACTAAAACCAAATTGAAACATCACTTATTTGCCTTGAAAAGAGGAATTTATTTAAGAAAGTATATTTATTAAAATGCTTGCTTATTAATAAATAACAAATAACATGTCAGCTACACACTAAATTTTCTAAAAATATGTTTAAAAAAGCCAAAAACTGATATTTAACCTATAGTTTCCGAGGTCGAATTCAATACTTCCCCCTAGTGATTTTATATATTTACATAACAAATGCGATTATTTATACAACTACTGTAAATAACCATTTAAATTACCAAAACTGTTATGAAATCGTTTACCTCAAGCGATAGATGTGAACCCATGTTGATTTTATACATACATATATAACAAATACGATACGAATATTTTGTGCATACTATATTTTTCTAACTGGGAGGCATTATTATGTGAGTCATGTAGGGGGGAACCCCTAATGTTGTTTTTTTTTTTTTGGCTCTGTGAATAAAAAATGTTGAAATTTTTAGTTGTGTAAAAATTTTGATGGGTGAAGTAGGGAAAACAATTCTAATAATAATATATTAAACATTTTGAGCAATGTCGAAATATAATAAAGCCGCAAGTCTTTAATAATTATGAAAATTAACTGTAAAGTCCGAAAATTGAAATTCCTAGAAACCGCTAAAAAAAATGTTTCCATTCCGGGAAGAACCAGTTCTTTGGTATTTTGCCGAACGCGTTAGTGCTTTTCTGCATGAGCCGGGTGTACACGTCATTAAATTGCGAACTACAACTGAGTCTAACAAAATAATAGCAGTTGGAAAAGTGCAAAACCTAATTGTACATTCATTTAGAAGATCCCTTGGCAAAACAAAGCGTTTTAATAGCAAACTATGTTATAACTACCACATGCATCGCACACATAATCTCGAACTGCAACTAGTTCGTGATGTTTGCACCCATAAACTTCGGAATCGGAGCGAACGAACCGCAATGAACGCGAAGTGAACCATGGATTTATTTCATTAGTTACCAATCGCAATTCACGCTGCGCGCATTGAATTTTTCCTTCTCAAATTGAAAATAATTCGATTCGAACTTCGCGTTTAGCGTTCGTACACGGTTTTTGTTCTTGTTTTTTTGCGCAGTGCGTGTACATGTGTGTGGTGCTTGTGTGCGCGGCGGCAAATGCGAAATTACGAGCATAAATAAATGCCGTCGATTGTTTGCTAATTAGCTATAGGCGAAAATCGGGAAAGCGAGCGGAGAACGGCAAATAGGCGAAAACTAAATCAACAGGTAAATATTGCCAGCGAAATAGGAAGATGACATAAAAACTTCCGAAACTTCGCTCTTCCTCTTCACGCCACACACACACATGCGCAAATTAGGAGTGCTCGTGAGTGTGCGAGTGTGTGTTCGCTATTAAAAATGTCTATCGCCGCCAACGGAAAAAAACAAACACTTAAAAGGAAACAACAACAACGCCGGCCGCTTGTCCCAAAAACCACAAAAAAAAAAAACCCAAAAACGAAATGCAAATGAGTGAGCAGGGAAGAGAGTATAAAGAAGAGCACATAGAGCGGCGCAAGAGCGACCGAGATAGCGGCTGTATTACACATATTGTCTTTGCTCCCGCAGTTAATCATAATTTTACAACCCCTCTCCCTCCCACCAGCAATAAATTAATGTCCACGTGAATTTCACACATCTGCCGCCCCTCTCGCTCCACCTCAACATCCATGTGAAGGTCAACTATGACCCTGCACTTGGAGCAAAAACAAAAATATTGTATATTATTGATTTGCTTCACTTTTTTCCGCTTTTCTTGCGGTTTCTGTTTCTTTTCCTGCTTCCATGCCATTGCAAAAAGACCAATCAGAAAAACAGCTGATTAAGGCTAAACTTGAAATACCCTGTAATTACAGGGTACATGGAGTGAATGAATGTTGCGTGACAAGCGACACTAAGAACGAAAATAGAAAAGAATAGAGAGCATAGATTGGCAAGATAGCGCCATCTGTTGGGCATGCGAAACCTGCGTGGATGTAAACAAAAAATGATATTTATCAAAAATAAAGGGTATCCTTAGATCCTTTGATTTTATGAACTCTTCCTCAAAGCCTAACATTAATATTGTACATAACGAATATTTACTATACTATATACACTACTATATATGTTTTTGTGTTTACATTTTATTCGACTGCATGTCACCCAATTGCAAATTGATATTTGTCGCATAAAAATAGAACGCTCCACATTTAATTAAACCCAAAGATACGCATACATGTGTACTTAAGTACAAGTACTACCTTTCCCGACCTAGTATTACCCCACCTTCGACTATCGGGTGCTTTGAGTCGTTAGGACACGTGTTATTTGGTCGATAGCTGGCTCCTGTTGCTCCTTCTGTCGCCTCGCCAACGTTGACTTGCCCATATGAAATGCCAGTTGGATGGCCAGTTGGATAACGCATTGGATTTGCTGGGTGGATGAGGTCATATAAGGCTGGGAATGTAACTGTCCGCCAGCTCACACTCGCTACTGGAACTCCTGTTCCGGTCTATGGCACTCTAAAAAAAATATATGATATCTAAATATGGCCTCCAACGAAAAGCTCATCTCAATTAACACAACCTGAAATAATTTCATGGTTCATCTTTCGCCAAAACGTGCTACTGTATTGACAGCATTTCGTCGAGTAGTTCTGTGTTTTTGTTGATTTATTTGCTCAATGGGGCCATCGGTCAATGCAATTACTTAAGCACACTTATTTATTGCGGAGTATTTCGCTCCGACCGGCTTATGTACATACATATGTACATACTGCCATACGAACAATACAAGCATGCATATGTACGTATGTACATAGCTACATGCCCATTTCACGGCCACTTGCGAACGCATCAAATTCGCTGATTCCACACGCCCACCCCAGAGACATGAATCCGATCCATTCCGATCCGATCCGATTCGATTGGAGTCGATCCCATCCGGGGGAGCAAGTCCCTCGTCTGGTGCGATAAGCTGCGATTCGATACCGATATCAACTAAGTGAAACTGCTGACGTTTTCGGTTCGACATCATCTCGATAGGGGATCTACTTACACTGCAAACGAAATAGGTATATTCGCAATGTTTAAGTGCAAAAAACTTGTGCAACTAGCTTATCGATGAACTTTGAACCCTTAAATGCCCATAATGGTTGCATTGTAAAATACAGAAATATAAAAGGATAGTGATTCAAATTGTATGACGAAAGATGGAATTTTTTATGCCAGTTTTTAGTATGATTCAAGAATGTACCGATGACAGTAGTTTTCATTTCATTTATGACACAATATCATTATCAAGTTCTAACCAAAGACATTCGAATAAGAATTATTATTATAACCCAGCCTTTTGCACGGAAATGGAATTTGACAGTGCTCCCGATTAGTATCGAAAATCAAAAGTCAGTTGATAGTGGAAACATGATTGATTGTCATGTTACGTTTATTTTTTATCTGGGCGAAACCGCCTAACTCCGGCCACGCCCCTAATCACGCGCCCAGATCGCAGCCCCGCCTCCAAGGCCACCGGTGACGCGTTGCAGGCACTTGAATCAATCCGGCACTTGAATTCGGCTCCGTTAATTTTCCACCCATCAAATCCCAACCGCCTGCCACCTTATCAATAGCCGAAAGTATAAAAAAAATCCACTCTATGCAAATTCTATCATAATGATAACTCAAATAGCGGCGACCGGTCTATAAATACGATTCCCCCTTTATGTTTACCCATCATTAGTTGTGTAATTTTATGCAGATAGTAAAAAAGTGAAGCGAGATAACCGACATGTAAGCATTCCAGTGCCAGTGTAGGGAAACGAGGATCTAAACTATTTCTAATCGGGGAACACGTTTAAGTTAGAAAAGCAGCACAAACCAGAAAAGAAGTTTAAATCAGGATTCGGAAAGAGTAGTCGGGAGATTATTAGCAGGCACTGTGCGTCTGGAGTATCAAATAAATACAAGATAAATGGAAAATGGATGTCAGAGAAGTACGAAAACATCATATATATATCTTAGATAAGGTATATATCTTGGATAAGATAAGGCCAAAAGCATCAGGTGTTCTCATGTGTCGCACAGAAAGGCCAGTGAGAACTGGAAAGAGCAAGTTGCTCCCACTAGTTGGTGTGGGTGCATACGCAATAAAGTCGTGAAAAAATACACAAAACTGAAAGTAAAGTGATAGAAGGATTGGGTTTAATAATGAAGAATTAACAGCTGAATTAATATCCGAAAAAATGTAGTTAACTTAGAGAATTTAATCATCTGATGAGCGAAACCTGACTGGCCGACTCTTGTTTCCCTCTGGATACAGGAAATTACCGCTTTTACACACTCGATATTGCTGGATATATCCGGCTTATAGATGGCGAAATGCTCAAGAACATTATTAACTCGATTTATCTACCTCTTGCAGGTGCATTTCCAAGGGGGCTTAACCAATCCGTGGATCTGAAGAGGAGGAGCAGGCGTCGGTCGTTGGAGGCGCCGGCATAGAGAACTTTTCCGAGACGCGAGCGCCCAGCGGAGCAGTCGCCACCACGACGTCGACATCGCCACCGCCGCCGCGAGCCGCGCTGCTGTCACCAGCCGAGCATTTGGACGCCAGCGCCGACGATCGCGGGCGTGTGTACAAGCTCCGGAAGAAGAAATACCTGAACGCAGCGCACATCACATAGGGAGTCGTCGGAGGAGGAGTAGCCAGTGCGGATTGGGTGCTAGGAATCGGTGCTAGGAGCTAGGATTAGGAGATCAAAACTGGAAAAAAGGTGCATATGCGGCAGGCACTGGGATATGAGATCTGAGATCTGAGAAGCACTTGGTTCTTATATATTGACCGTGGGCTCGTCTATTCTTATGTTATGAATGAGCTTTGAATTCACTGTCTTTGATCAGTTTAATTATGAAATATTTTGAGAATTACAATTTCTTTTGTTTGCTTTTGTTTTCAGCATAATTTAATTCGAGGAGGAATCTGGGAGAGCGCAATGCCCGTACAATCCCCAATTGAGATCAGCAACCGTGCCATCGAGCACATCGACGATGTGGATCCACTGGAGTACCATGGCCACTGGGAGCCGGTGGGCGTGGCCCGGGTACAGAACACAGGCACCTCCGCAATGGTCACTTTCAGCAAGCGAAAGCAACAGCCATACATAATCGGCGGTGCCCTGGAGCAGGACATGTATGTGTTCGAGCAGCTGCACTTCCACTGGTCGGACTGCGATGAATCCGGCTGCGAGCATACGCTGGAGGGCATGAAGTACTCAATGGAGGCCCATGCCGTCCACTACAACTCGAAGTACAAGGACTTCACGGAGGCCAAGAACAAGCCCGATGGCCTGGCCGTCGTCGCATTCTTTATTCAGGCCTGCGGCGAGAAGGACTGTCCCGAGTTCAAGAAGATCACCGAGGGCATCCGCATCGTTCAGAAGATCCACACGAGTGCATCGCTGGATTCCGGTGCGTGTGCAATTTGCACCGAGTATGACTTATTTATTAACTTGATCTGCTTTTTTAGATTGCCTATCGTGGATTGGACTGCAGGAGCTGAGCAAACATTATTACACGTACAAGGGATCGCTGACAACGGCGCCGTACTTTGAAAGTGTCACCTGGATCATATACCGCACCCCCATCTACGTGTCGCGCGGCCAGGTGCGTGTGTTTCCATATCAAGATGATCCCCGAATTCGTAGGATCAATCTCTTTCATTTGGAACACTAAATTTGAGAAACCTTTTTTGATTTGCAGGTTCAGGTGTTTCGCAATTTGCAATCGTGTCCCAAAGATGAGTCCAAAAAGATAGTCAACAATTATCGCGAGATCCAGCGTCCGCACAAGGATCCGGAAATCTTCTTTGCGCGCAACACCAATCCAAAGTCCAAGTTATAATGTGCTTGCCATATGACTTGGCTACTCTCTCGATAATCTATTGATAATCTATTGCAATGTGTAAACATTTATCTGTCTATGGTTGTCTGTAAGCTGCTTTTGTTATTTGCCTCATGTACATAGCGTTATATACCTAACAAAACATACATATACATACATATATATATATATATATACGGAGTATTTACGATACGGTTACGTGTATGGAATTTTAGTCGGAGCACGCGGTTGCCTTGCATTGAATATTTCAGAGAAATATCGGGCACAACTACTTAAGACATCTACAAGAGACGTAATCCTAACGTTTAAGTTATTAAGATAAACAGTGAAAGCGAGAAAAGAGGAAAACAAGAACAGGAAACCAACACATTTTGTATGTCCAAACTGAATTTATTAAACATCTAATTAAACATGTATAAAAGTATCAAAAAGTCATTATTCATTATGTATGTCATTACGGGTTAAAGCAACATTTTTGTCACAATACGTTCGTGTTCGAGACCATCTTATTTTTCGAGTAGAAGAGGCACTATGCTCTTGATAAACCAGGCCTTGGATATGGCCAAGTGATCACCTTCGACGCCGAGAAAGACAAGCTTTCCTTGTCGATGCATCTTGTCCAGTCCCAACTTTAGGAAAAAATTTACATTTAATTTCAGAACGTTGGGTGATAGATTTGCATACGTACATCCTTGTAGACTTTGCTCTCAGTAAAGGGCTGGATGACTTTGTTCTGCCCAGTGGTGTAGTATTGAAACCACTGGGACTCCTTCGGCTGGACAATCGTGTCGTTTAGGAACTGCACCATCACAAATCTGGAAAGCAGAGGTTAATATTATTTGATGCATTTGTTAGTATAATACGCACTTACTTCTTAAGCTTGTGCAGGTTCTCAATGTAGAACTCGTTGATGTAGAGCTCATTGTTAATGTCCGAGAGAAATGTGCTGCCCAGGCGGTATTTGTTCTCCATGATCGGATCGTGCCAGTAGGTGGCCTGAACCAATGACCTCTGCACTTCACTGGGTGTATGCAAGAGTGAAGAGAGAGAGAGATAAACACGGATACGACAAGGATAGCGACATGGTGGTGTTGGAATAATAAGCATGTAAATTCCAGGAATTATATTAGGATTCCATATCCATTGCCTGGGATCACAAATAGACTCACGGTGCGTAGGCGGCATTGTCAAGTAGCCTGGTGATGTAATCACAGGACGCTTCGGTTAGGGTAGGGCACATGGGCAGTCCGAAGATGCCCTGGTGCTGTCCACCGAGGGTGATGAGGTTCCTCATTGGCGGATTCGGACAACGTTCGGCCACCGCGCGCAGAAACTGGCCGCCCTGCGAGAATCCGATGGCGTGGTATCCCTTGGCCAGGTGCTCATCCTGCAGTAGTTGCTTGCAAACGTAATCCACCTGTTCGTTGGGATGTATGAAAAAGCCGCTCTCCCAGTCCATCACAACATTGCCGCCGATCTCCAGGGATCGCACATAGCCGCCCTTTGTCTGCTCCACGATCAGGCTCATAATGCCACCCAGGCTGAAGGGCACGCAGCAGGTATCGCCCATTCCGTGCCACAGGACGACCGGCAGGACGTCCGGATTGGTTCCTCCTTTCGTCGGGCCCCACCATATGTAGCCAAGCACGAAGGCCACGATCAGGAGCACAAAATATAAAATGCATGAACAACGAGAAAAGCAGACAGAAATCATTGTTTAAGTGCAATGTTTACAAATCAAATTAGTCTGTTATCAATGAGTATCGGTAACTTAATCGATAATGGTCCGATAATATAATCGGGATATTCCATGTACTGTACCTGGACTTATTTGTACCTAAGGGTAATTTCGTACTGTGTACTTTAATGCAACATGGAAAATACTAGATACTACAACTATTTTTCCTTTCAAGGCTATAGCCTCGACTATATAACTGTTCAATTAAGTGCATTTTTCGAAGCCCTCGTCAACCCTCCAATCGATTGCTGCCTTTTTGGTACTTTACTATGCACACCCATGTGAACAAAAATGTTACATTTTCCAACACTGGCGAATGGTAAACAAATGCTAAACAGCTGATAACAATAACACATTTTATTCAGCGAGTTTGTTTCTTTCGATTTGTACTCGCGCTTTAATGTGGATTACTATTTAAACATGACAAAATACTATTGTTAAGTATGCCAAAACACGGCTTAAATTGTTTATAAAACCGGATGCTGGCACATAACTTAGGTTTCCATAAAAAGCGCCTTTTTTCAATCATGAAGGCCGTCTTACAAGATCGGGGAGTCATAGTCTTATCCCTCGAAGAATGCGATTTGGAAAGAACTTTGCTTGGAGGACAAAGTTTCCGGTAAGCGCTACCCATACTAATAATGGACATGTGTGCTCAAAACAACTTTACTTGCCAGATGGCGGTCCATATGCGATGGTAACAGAACGAAATATGGCGGAGTGGTGTTCAACACCTACTGGGTGCTCCAGCAAGAAGAATACTCCATAACTTACGAGGCATACGGAACCAGCAGTCCTTTGGCCACGAAGGAGTATTCTTCCTTGATATCTGACTACCTACGGATGGATTTCGACCTAAAGCTCAACCAAAAAGATTGGTTAAACAAAGATGATAACTTTTTGAAGTTCTTGAGTAAGCCTGTGCGCCTCCTTTCTCAGGAGCCGTTCGAGAACATATTTAGCTTTCTTTGCAGTCAGAACAATAACATCAAGCGGTAGGTGGTGGTTTAATCAAATGCGAATCCCATTATTCAATTCAGTAAATGTTTTTCTTGTTAGCATATCATCTATGATCGAATGGTTTTGCGCTACATTTGGCACCAAGATTGGTCACTTCAATGGTGCCGATGCGTATACATTTCCCACGATAAATAGATTCCACGACATCCCATGCGAAGATCTTAATGCCCAACTAAGGGCTGCCAAGTTCGGCTATCGGGCCAAGTTCATAGCACAAACGCTGCAAGAGATCCAGAAAAAGGGGGGACAAAACTGGTTCATAAGTCTGAAGAGCATGCCGTTCGAAAAAGCTCGCGAGGAGCTGACACTGCTACCCGGAATCGGATACAAAGTGGCCGATTGCATCTGCCTTATGTCATTGGGTCACTTGGAGTCCGTGCCCGTCGACATTCATATTTACAGAATTGCTCAGAATTACTACCTGCCACATCTAACCGGCCAGAAGAACGTAACCAAGAAGATTTACGAAGAGGTTTCGAATCATTTTCAAAAGCTACATGGAAAGTATGCCGGTTGGGCTCAAGCTGTAAGTACACTGAAAGTTGTAATTGTACCTGTGTGTTTCTTATAATAAATATCAATATTTCAGATTCTCTTTTCTGCCGATTTGGGTCAATTTCAAAATACTTCCACAGTTGCTTCTAAGAAAAAGTCCAATAAAAAACCTAAAAAGTGATCTTAGGTATAAGATTCAATAAACTTATTCCTACTTCTTGTAATATTCGAATATTAAAATAGAATAGAAATGTATATATTGTGGATATGAACAGACAAATAAGTTGATACTGGATTTCGTATTTCTTTTTTATTGCTAAACAGATGTAATTGATTAAATAAAGTGCACATTAAATGTCCGTTACGTATATACATCGCCATATTTATGTGTACAGATTGCGCTCCAATTTGAAATTTAGTGTCCATTTTAGAAAGTCTTCACTAAAGAAAATCACTTCTAGATATGCATACAGATGTTTAGGATATGCTTCTGAAGTGGTTCGAGTCTTTTATAGGAGTCTTCAAGAAATATCAGATCGAAGGGAGTGAGCACTGTACAAGTGAGAGTTTCAGTATCTGTGTCCGCATTCGTAGCCGTGTCCGCATCTTTATATCTGTCCGTATCTTGATAAAAGTCCTCGCCTACAGGCCTCCATTCGCCTCCGCTGATCCCGCGGCCCCCTGAGTGCCCTGTTGTTGTTGTTGTTGCTGCTGCTGCTGGAGCTTGCTGCTCTGGGAGAAATCGATACAGGCGCCGGAGGTGAGATCGATCTCCTCGGAATCGGATCCATCGGAACCCTCGTCGGAGTGTCCGGATAGGGCGGCCATTCCGCCCAGTTCCATGCCGTGCGACGGCGCCTTATAGAGCTTTAGTTCTGTATAGGTCTTCGATAGCTTATCCTGATCCGTGGCCTGCTGGTGTCCCTGGTGCTGTTGTTGCTGATGCTGCTGCTGGAATGCCGGGTGCATCATGGTGAAGTTCCCCGAACTGGGTCCATTGCTCACCTCCGCCAGCTCCGAATCCTTGCTGGCGGAAGAGAGGTTCTCCGGCGTCTGGCTGGGCGGTCGAGCCGTAGCCCCGTTGCCGGATCCCCCCTGCACTGCTCCGCCGCCCATGACGGGAGGCGTGCCCAGGCTGAGGCAGCGCATCCGCCAGGCGTCCTGGAGCAGCTGCAGTCGTGCCTGCTTGCGCCACTTGGCCCGGCGATTCTGGAACCACACCTGCAATTCAAAAGGTAATTTACTCCAAATAGATTTGATTTTTTTTGTTGTTGGATCTAAAAACGAAGATCTAGTTGCATTTCCTTTTAATATTTTTGAAATATTTGCAAGATTTTGTGAGATAATAAAACAAAAGACCAAGTAAAGCTAACAGAAAATAAACTTTTTCCAAAGCGAATATTTTTGACCAACTTAATATAAATCACTTCCATTTTCTTGTATTTGTTGTACATATTGCACATTGCAGATTTGGTATATCTGCACTTTTTTAATTCATTAAATTATATATTAAACAATAAAAGAGAAATTGAATTAAATGAAAAGTTAGAAACGTGTACTAATTATTTCTAAGCTATTAAATGTAAGAAGAAGTACCGTAAATATAAAAAACACCCCAGCTACTTCATAAACTCCCAAAAGAGAAAGTTCCTAAAACTGTTAGGATAATTCTATAAAGGATTTCAAATCAGGTCCGCGGATCAACTGGGTGGATACTTTGCCTGGTCTCTAGGGGGAATTCACCTGGACGCGTGCCTCGCTGAGGCTGATCCTCAGTGCCACCTCCTCGCGCAGGAAGACGTCGGGATAGTGGGTCTTCTGGAAGAGTGCCTCCAGCTCCTGCAGCTGCTGTGGCGTGAAGGTCGTCCGGTTCCGGCGCTGTCGCCTACGGCCAAACATATACTCCGTGAGCAGATCGCCGGGCAGCGGCGATATAAAAGGACCTGCCATTAGTGTTCAATGTTTCGGTTACTCGAATGCGTATTAATTGTGCACTTTAGCTGCTCGAGTGGACTGTTTTGTGAATTTTCTAGTTTTTCGTATGCTTAATATGACATTTCCAGTGACATTTGCACAAAAATAAAACTATCGTAGTGTCACGACTATAATGGCACTATATGCTAATTACTGAACACTTTTTTAGTTTTGAATACTGTGTTGCTAGATTATTATATTAGCTCATCACGTTTTCCTTTTTGTTTAGGTTATTGATTGTGGTTTTTCATAATTTTTCACTCATGGCACACGAAACAAAAATTGTGTTTTAACATTTGATTTCTAAATCGCCACCAGTTGGCGCCACTTCAAAAAAAAAAAATATAGTTGGCAATACTAGCAAAGCTTGATTTCGTTGCTTTTCGCTGAGCGTTTGGCCAGCGACTGTGGAAATGCAGGCAGCATCCTGCGGCTTTTATGCAGTTGCCAAAGGACTCGGGCTAATATGTATGTATGTATATGTGGTAGTATGTGTTTTGAGGGTGCGCCTGCGACTCGCTTTATAATTAAGAGACTCACACACACAGTTAAAATGCAGCTAATTGCATTTTTGTAAAGCTTACTTGTTACCTAAGCAGGAGTTTAAAATTTAGATTTGTATAAAAAAATTGGCATTCCATTTTGAACGGCTTTTATTTGTGATTTTGTTTTTGTATTTGTTATTTATATGTTTTAATTGCATTTTTAAAATTACTCTTGTCCTGCTCTGTTGTTTCTCCGTCTCCCTCTATCTCTGGCTGTTGCCATCTCCCTCTTTCCTTGGACACGCTGCGCAGCCTCCGATTGTTAATCTCGCTCTCTCATTTGTGGCAGCTAAAGCTTTCTCCCGCGGCTCTCCTTTCTCCCTGGATGTTGTTGTTATTGTCTTCTCGTTTTGACTTCGTTAAATTACGGCACAAGCACAAAAACGTCATAAGCGTTCTTGTTTTGCGCACAGTGGGCTGAAAGTCGAAAGGAGCTAACAAAAAACACATATTAAAATTACAACACTTTTCAAGCTTTAAATTTGCATTATCATAATGGCGATACTAAGCATAAGCATAGAACTATTGTTTATAGAAAGTAAATAATAATAATAACAATGAAATACTATTATCTTATACAATCAGAATTTACTTATCTAATAATCAGATCCATACTAAAAATTCTTCAACTTTGTTTTTATTTTTAGTGTTTTATAACCTTTTTGTTAGTGCTCGCCTAAAGTTTAAGACTTTCTAATATAATTCGTAAGTCATTTGGTAGTGCCAATCATACTTTTAAATTTTTATTTATTCTAATTTTGCTCCACTGTGCCGCCTTCGACTGTATTGTTTCGTATATGAAAATATACCTGTAAATAATAAAATTCAAATCACTTAATGCTGCCGGCAGCGGCGTAGGCAGCGACGCCGACTTCAGCAGAAGGACAATGACAATAAGGCAACACCCCGCACACACACACACACATGCAGTGGGGGAGGGGGTGAAGGACGAGATGGTGTGGTGGGAAGGAGGGAAGAGCACAAAGGGCGCATAAGAAAATGAGGTTGCCACCACAGCTGATGAGGATGATGATGACGAGGGGAGTGGTAAGTGCTGGTGGTTGGATGGAGAGGGGAAACAATGACTGTCTCTTCTTCTTCTCCAAACCCCCCCCCTCCTGTGCCAGTGTGTGTGTGTGTTAAACAAATGAAGGGATGTAATTTTCTCATTTGCCTTACATTGTGCTATGTTTTTGTTTCGCTTTTATTTTTTTGCGCTGCGCTTGCGCTGGAAATTATATTTATTTATTATTTATGAAGAATAGGCGTGGCACTCCACCGCCCACCACCCTCTCATCGCCACCTGCTACCGCTTTTGTGTGCCGCCTTTTATTTCATTTGCTTCCTTTTGCACACAGGCCAATCATAAGCGAGACCAGATGTCCATGTGTTGGTGCTCAAGTCCCAGTGTGCATGTGTGTGTGTGTGTGCGAGGGTTGACCAGGATATCGAGGATAACGAGCTGGAAACAAGTGACAGCTCGACGTTGACAGGCTCATTCAAATTACGCGAAATTATCACAGAAACGTTTCATTGTTTTCATCTATGTTTATAATTTTCAGTTCGTTTTTTTTACTGGCGTTTTGGGTAATTAATAAAAGTAGTACCGAAAAGTTTTCCAAGAGCGTGAATTTATCTAAACATCAAAAATATGTATGAGGTTAGAAACCAATCTTATGTAATTCGAACTATCTTATTGATCAATAATTAACACTTGTTAAATAACTTATAAGAATTAACAGCAGGAAAGCTAAAGTCTACAGAAAATATTATTAGATTAATTTGAATATATTTTATATAAATATAAAATAATATTAGTTGCTTAATAAGCTTATCAGTTCTCACGTAATCCAACTTAAAATAACGAACCGGTTTAAAACTGTGCCATATTTCTCTTAAGTTTAGTAAGTTCTTATTTTAATTATGAAACTTAGAAGTTTCATTTTTGTACCTGTTAGTTTTACTTAGTTTATGAGGCTTCTTAACTGTCGTGCTTACATTTACGTTTACCCACTTTCTCTCCTTTTCTCCACATTTCCCCTTCTCCCTTCTTCGTGGCATTCCCTCAGCACCATTTTTAATTTTGTAATTTGATGCTGGGCTGTTATGCGCTCGTTGTTGTTTCCCATTTCCGTTTTCCCTTTGCTGCTGTTGTTGGAATTCATTAGGCAACGCGCTTTCCACCTGAGCGAGGAGTTTTCCCACCCACTTTTTCCGCTCTCTTACTCTCCGTTTCCCTGTGTCTGTGTCCATTGTTTTGTCGCGCTGATTGGTCTTTCACTCTGCATGCGTGTGTGTGTGTGTATGTGAGTAAGCGAGCGAGCGCTCTCCATTGTTGTTTTGCCTCTCGCTCTCGCCTTTTGCTGCCGTTGTTAATTATTTATTTTAGCGCGCTCCTTCTCTTCCGCTTCTTGTTGTCTCACTGCCGCCTCCCTCTCTCCATCCCCCTCCCCACTTGTGCAGCCATTTATTTACCGCTTTTTGATTTAATATGCCGCCAAAACAGAAACAAAATGGCGTCTGCTCGGCGTGCGCTCATAAGTAGGCAACACTTTTTAAGCAGAGTTTAGCCATATAGTAAATAATGGTAATTTCTGAGTTGTATCTGTGGAATTATTAGGAAATGTTTTAACTAGTTATGATGATCGTTCACAATTGTTATTTTGCTTATATTTAAAAGTTCTACACACCGATTATTATTTGAATATTATTAGGATTGTGCCAACATTTTACTTCAAAGTCTGCAATAATCTAGTCTTGTATTCCTGGAACTAAGTCTTAATAATTAAGTTGTATATATATGTAATTATATAGTTTCTTTGCTAACCTTAACTTTGAAATCCAGATGCAAATGGTTGGCATAACCGAAACTTGAGCACCCATCTCGTGAAAACCCATATTAAAACCGAGCATAAACAATACAATTTTCTACAATAAAGAAGAATTCCCTGCGGTGAAAGAAATGATGATGTTAGTGGGTGGTTTCGACAGGATTTTGGGTGGTTTTATTCAGTTGGTTTCTTCGCCGCCAAAGACGCTAGTTAATTGGAATTTTTAATTATGATTTGTCAATGCTGGCGAAAAAAGCAAAACAAAAACACAAAAAAAAGAAACCAAGGGGAAAAGCCGAAACAATGAGCAGGACAAGACAAAGCAAGTTGGAGAGGATGGGGAAAGTGTCCTGGTGCGAAACCAAAAGGATAACAAAGGCAGGGACGTAAACAAAATATAAAGATGGAATTTCCATGTATACCCTAAGTACATTACGCATAAAACTAGGTCCTGTAATCTCAATCCCCCCGACCCCGTTCCTGGCTCTGCTATTTATTTAATATTTTTCATGCCTCTCTGTTGCATTTTGTAATCATTTTAATTGCCCCAATAATGAGTGCAACACCCGCACTCCCCACTTCCCACTCACCATGCCCATTCCCTCGCCCCCCTTGGCTCACCTGGCACTCGCTTATGAAAATCATTAAGTTAATTACATTTTTTGTACGCCAGAGAGACAGTGAAAGGGTGAAAAAAAAACAAAAATTACACAAAAATTATAATCAGCGCCACACAAAAGCACACCGTGATGTTTTTTTGCGAGGGGGCGGCGAAAGGGGGGCGTGGTCCGGGCACCTCAGCTGCAAAAGAGGGCGAAAAAAGAAATGCAAAAAACATGAGAAAATATTTCTCATAATACTATTTGCATAGTCACAATGTCATTTTGCCAGGGGGTAGGGCTAAACGAGGGGACAGGGGCGGGGCCAAAAGGGGGGCTCAGTAGGCGCCCATGACAGCTGTCTGTCAGCGGAGACGAGCCGAAACGAGATGAGAGATGCACTGAGCGAAAAAACTCAGATTTAAACTATTATTTCTTTATAGAAGTTAAAGCTTGACAACGCAAATAGGTAAAGAATCTAGGCATAGATGACTGAAAATTATGCAACACTATCTTGTTAAATTTGTAAAAGATACATTTGTATCTTACGAATACAAATACATAATCCCATAATGTACGTTTCTTTTGCGAATATTTAAAGCACGAATTATTGTTATGGCAACTTCCTTAAGTAATTTATCTGAAAATAGTGAATATATTCAATAGTAATTTCTTACAGTGTGCATTATAGCGGAACGGGATGATGAAACTGAATTTATGCTGCAAATGCAGCCAAGCAAAAACAACAGCAACAGCCACGATGACTGGGAGGACGACAAACCGCCGTATCCGGGAACTCGACTCAACTCAACCAGCAAGGACTCGGCATCAGTCAGATGAGCCCGGTTGCATTTCACAAAAGAAAATGAGTTGGAAAAAAAAGTAATTAAAAAAACAGCAGCAGCAGCAACAGCGACTGTGCAAGATACGAAGATTTCAATCCGGTTAAGACGAAATCAAGATGAGCTACCAAATACTAAAATTCGAAATTAGAAATGCTGTTACATTTTATAAAACGTACCTATATAGTATATGTAAAATTGGATCAACTAAATGTGTTATGTTTAACTAATTTACTTTAGTTTTCCCTTAACGTTTCGCACACGAAACCAAAGCTATCCTGTCAGAATGTAGGATGTCAGAGAACTCGAGGCTGAGGAAAATTAAAATACATTAACACAACGCAACAATGTGGGCAAATGTTAACATTGAGCGCTAATTTTCCACATGCCGCTGCAACTGGAAAATGCGGAGGCTGTTCCGGTGCAGTGAAAACGGCTGGGGAAAATAAGAGTGGCAAGTGAGAGGCAGATGACAAAGGAAATTGCATCAGGATAAGTTGATTCAGGAATTAAAAGAGGTGCTCGTATGCCGACTTTTATTGTTTTAGTTAGACATAATTAAATGCCAATCGAGTGCAGATTTCAATACAAGCAACATTGTCCGAATATTAGTTTACGACGACAAATCGGGAAATCGACTTTGGCCAAAATTCTATATTTTCGACAGATTTACATCACAGTTTGACTAAAAATGGTCACAGAGCAAAAAGGAGTACCATTTTGTACTCTTTACAACCAATACTAACAACCCCTTTCACTTTTAAACTGATTTTGTAAAATTAATTTTTGGCCAAATTTTCGCATTTTTTGTATGCATTTTCGCATTTATTTGCAAAAAATTGAAACCTCCTAGAATTCCAAAAATTTAATGCAATTCGATTGGGATTTAAGAAACAAACTCAACGAGGTATGACATTCCATATTTGGGTAATTATTTCCAATGTTTTGATCAAAATACTGATAAGTCAGACGACTTTTGTATTGACGTGCGAAAGATAACTGTACGCGTTGTTTGCCGACTGCAATCACTGATTTTCCTACCAAAAGCCGAGAAATCATTCGCATTCATTTGACCAAAATCAATTTTGTAAATTATAAAGTATTATGGGAGTTTATGTGAATGAATTTATAAATGGATGCACATTTAAGTCCTTTTATTTTTTGTGGCTCGTCTCAATGGAAATGGCTGGGGAAAGCGGAAGATGAGGGGCAAAGCGGCCACAGAATCGGATGTTGCATCAATTATATTGATTGCATTTGCATTGCATTGCTGGTGCGTTGGAAAAGTGCAATAATGCAAATGCATTTTGCTTGCAATTTTGATTTTGATTGGGCTGTGATATGCCGAAATTTATTGGCCAAAATAAAATGGCCAACACACACGTGGCCTTGCTTCAATTTAATTAATATCATTTTGATATTAGTGCACGAGAAGAACACTTCAATGACCATTATTTAATCGGGATAATATTGTCGTTATCCTTGCAACCACCGACATCTTGATTTATGAAATCTACAAAGAGGAAATCTCCGCTTTCCCGGTTTTCCATTTGAATCTCTGGATTCTTTTGCCCGCTCACCATCTCCCAGAAATCTTTTTCTCCTTTTATCCCAAGTTTTTCGACTCGAGACAATGAATTTTTCATTGTTTACCGCGAGTTGAGACCATAAAACTACTAAACAAAACAGCCACGCCCACTCCACCGCTTGCAACCGCCCATCATCAGCACCAGTCAGTGGCGTTACTCCATCCTCCTGCCCTTTTCCATTTCCACAAGCACTGTGAAAAAGTGAGTGTTCAAAGTAGCAAATTTAATAATTTGTTGTAAATATTGTGTAAACTTAATGGAAATAATAGAAATACTTTTATTAGCAATACTTTAGCAGACAACTAAAAATAGTTGAGATCATCTAATGAATGATATGCGTATGATTTTTCAGTGCATAAAAGTCAGAGGCAGCTAGGAAAATGCAGTCAAGCAAATGCACGCGGGGAGTGGTGAATGCGGGGGTGGGGTTTTGGGTTAGAGGTATGGGTTCAGGGGCGTTGGGTGGATGGAGAGGGGTCCGAAGGGCGGGGGGAAGGCTAAGATGGCTGCGGCAAAAATTAATCAAAACATTGCATAAAGGCAGCAAAAATAATAACAATAACAATGTAGAACGTCGGGCAGAAAGTAGAGAGACGTTGACAGCAGCACTCCCCACCCCCCTTGCACAACCACCCACACCACCCCCTAGCAGCACCAACCCCCCGCTCACCCAGCCCCCTTGCTCAGATGATGATGATGATGACGACGCCACTGACACAAAAGCAGCAAACAACTGTCGACAAGGATCTCATTTGTTATACTGATTATGTTGGCGCCTTCCAATGAGAGACAGAGACAAAGACAGCAAGCAAGTGCGACAGGGACGGCGACAGTGGGGTTGGTTGAAGAAGAACAACTCGGCAGCATACTGAAATTGCTAAACAAAAAAGGACACCAAAATTCGATTCACATGGAAATTGAGATGTTTTCCTCTGCTTTTTTAAGACTGAGAACATGTGAAACAAAACAAAAAAACATTCATGGAAAACATTACTAAAATGTATCTTGACAAAGGTTAAGATACGTCTAAGATATATGAGAAAAGGTAAGTACAGTAACACTACTATTTCAAATTATCGCGAATGTATCTTTATACAGTCAGTTAAGCTTATAATTACATGCTTCTCGTTTGTGTGTTGTATTCATACTAAATATAAATATAAATAAAAATAAATATGTAAATATACATATGTAGGAATTCGAAATGCACCCCTGTGCCATCAAAAACAAATCAAAACCCAATCAACACAAATAAAAAGCCAGCTAGCTAAAAGTTAATTCATGAATCAAAGAGCATTCGCTGGGCCTTGAACTTGAACAACAATTGTTGGGATTATCAAATCAAAAACGACTCAAAAAAAGAGCACAAAAAAGAATCAAAAACCAAACACACACACAAAAACCAGCGACTGGCAACAGTGGGGGTGTGTGGAAAAAAAGGGGGAGGTTAGTGCAATTAATTAAAAAGCTAGATTCACACACACTCGTTGGCAGACAAAAAAAGACCACATGTGTGTGGAAAAAAGGCAGAAAACTTTGCACAAATTAAAAAAAAATAAAAAACAAAAATAGAACGAGAAGAATGGTAGACTGTGCATTCGATTCTCTTCTTATTCCTGCACTCACTCTCTCTTTTTCTTCAATTTTGCCCTTTAATTGCAGGTATATTTTTAATTTAATCGAAAAGCTTATAAACTGTTAGTTATGCTATACAATTTGCTTAAAATGCATATACAAATTAGAAACTTAGTCACTTTCCTTTTTATAATGCTAACTAAAGCAACCTTGACTCCATTTCAAAATCGAATTCAAAAAAAATTCGAATTAAAACAATGACAACACTAATCAGTTATAATGATTTCCTGTTGCTTTTTAATTGCCAATATTTTAAGTGGTGTCACAATTGGGTGACTGCATATACACAGAACTTTCATTTTCAGTTTCGAATATAAACAAATGACAAAAAGATAAAAGATAAAAGATAAAAGATAACAGATAACAGTTTTCAGTTTTCAAGAGAGAAAAAAGCATCAAGATCTTATATGCAAATATAAAAACATTATTACCCTCGAGGAAAGGGTATGCACAGTATTACCTCAGTAAACGTGATTTTCCCCGTTGTTCTTGTACTCTTGTAGTTGGTTTCGTGTTGTTTTTTTCTGATTGAATTGAAAACATTTTATGCATTTGATTTAATCAAAAGAAAAATAGAATGCAGTCAGGTTCACCAGGGCCGACAGAGGGGAAAATAAATAGAAGGAAAAAGGGGCTGCACGGGGGTCAACGGGGTCAGGGGGCGGTGGGCATTGAAATGAAATGCAAAATGGCATTCATTCATGCAATTTGCATTGTTTGACGGTCCCCGGACGCACAAAAACAACAAGAACAGGCACAACTATGCAGCAACAACCACAGCGGGCGAACAAACCTTATCCACTTCCGATCACTTCGACGCCCCCTTCCGCCCACTTTCCTTACCTCATCACCCCCTCTCCCCCCACAATTCCCTTCGAAAGCCAAGCGTTTAGTCAGCCACCTATGCCCATCGCAAACAATACAAAATGCAGCCAAGTGACATTACAAACACGATAAACGGCTTAAAAAAGAGTTAATATTTAATTAATGGATTTGTAGGCCCCTTAAACTATATTATAATATAATAAAATATAATATAATATCCATTTATGATTGAAGACTTACCTTTTATTCATTTTTGGTGGCAATTGCATTCTAACTCTAGATATTCGTATCAAACTATACCGCATACCCTGTATTCGAAAAGCTCGACTATTAGATACCCGCTATTTCAAGATAGATAGATAAGTGAAAAGAAGAAAATTTGGGCACTCTATCTAGCATAAATACTATTTATTGGAAGTGTTGATTTTATATTGTATCATAGTACTTAAGTATATATTACTCAAGAATGAAATAACAATATTTACAAAAACAATAAATATTTCGAGTCTTACCAAAAAAAAATCGAAGTGCACATTTGGTTGCATTCCTTGCAGCAAACTCTGATTTAATCGGCCAAAAGGATTAAGTCATTTTCGCAACGGCCCCCCGCAAACACAAAACCAAATTAACTTTTCCTATAACTTGGCATTTCCACACATGTCCACGCCCAATTTTCCGGCCCACCCCCATTTGGGAATCATATGACAACCCCCAGGGCCGCTGACCTCAGCCACGCCCCTTTTCCCGAACCCCCTTTCGGTAGCTGCAACTTTTTGCGCTCGCTTCTTGTTTTGCATTTCCTCTGCTGATTTACTTTTTTTCCTTCCATTTTATTTTATTTTTTTATTTTAATTTTTTTTTTCATTTGCAGCTCTTGGTTTTTTGTGTAATTTATTTGCCGTTTTGCTTGTAATTTGTTACAGTTTTTTAATCTTGCATTGTTCTAAGCAGCAGCATCCAGGGGCGTGGCTGGCGAGGGGGGCGGCAGTCAGCGCTGACTGACGCAAACGGAATGAAGAACCTAGCGGCTGACTTGCATCCTGTCCAAAGTCCTGCAGAGAAAACAAAGTCTATATCCTTTTAGGATAATAATCAAAGATGGTAAAATAGTGGTCGAAAATCATCGGGTTCTTGTTTGCATATGTTGAGCTGCTATTATTAAGTTAAATGCAAATAATTATATCCATAAAAATAACAAACAACGTTTTCTCTCTGTGTAAAGGGGGCGTGGCCAGTGGGCGTGGGTTGCCGCAATGTAATCAACATCATAATCAGTGGCGATGGACCCCAAACCCCCTCCATTTGAATACACTGCAAATAAAAGCGAAATATATGGTTAGGTATTTATTTTCCATTTAAACTTTAGCACTTAACTTAACTTAAGACTTATAATTTATAATATTGTTATTGATCGGGCAGATAGACCGTTTTTTTCCCAGTGCAGACGCATCTGTGCATTTGCATTGTCCTGGAGCGACAGGAACAGCTGCAGCTCCTCATCATCATGACTCTACTGCCTTCGCATATCCATAACCATGTCCACATCCAATGCCCCCCCTTAGAACCTCCTCCTCCTGCTGATTTCCATTCAGGACCTGATGTCCGAGTTGGGCAAAACTCATTTGGTCCGCCCACATGTGTGAAATCCTGGGGATGAGCGCGTGAGAAGTGCACATAGGAGGTATTTACCATGTTTACATAAAAATAATCAAAATGCGATTACTAATTTTATTGTTTTATAAAAATGCTGAAAAGCTAACTTACCAACTACCTTTAAAAGTGGTGAGTATTCAAAATCTTGTTACTTTTGAAAAATGTATGTGCGTATTCAATAGTTTTATGGATTCAATTTAATATAAGAAGCTCGAAAAAGGTAACGAAAAATGTTTTACTAAATCGTGGTGAGTTTCGAGATCGTGGTGAATGGGGTGAGAGGGGAGTATGCAATTTGCAACTATCGCTTCAGCCACATCCGCGCATCCATCATCTCAACCGCCCGATTACAGCACTCGCACGTACTCTTTTTAATTATTATAATTTTACATTCTAAACACTGAAACGCACACATGCTCACGGGCAACAACAATGGGCAGAAAGAATAAAGAGCGAAGGCGGCGCTATCGCATAATTCAAAATTCATTTCGAAGGCGCACAAAAGGCGCCCATGGAATTAAAATGGAAATGGAATTGGAATCCAAGCCAGCGACCACATAATAATACATATTATTAATAAAAGAGAGAGACAGAGACAGGGAGAGAAAGACAGAGAGATGCATGGGTGCAAGAACTAGATGTGCGAATGCCGAATACAATAAAATAATAATCAACAATGCCCAGTCGCACACACAAATAATGTTTTTTATTTCTCATTTTTTCCATTTGTTTTCAACTTCAATGCTTTTATCGAAATCATAATGAGGGTGGAACAACAGCGCGTTTCGCGGCTAAAATTATGTTTCAGATTAAAATAAATAGATGTAATCTAAATTTATTTATTAAAAAAGTGGGGAGCTAATTGCTTTAGCAATATTTTCCCTTTGTTGTTTATTCCAAACTTTAACCAATATGTATGTTTACTTACATATAAAATAAAAAATAAAGCAATA
Organism: Drosophila sechellia; assembly: GCF_004382195.2. Classification (NCBI taxonomy): domain Eukaryota; kingdom Metazoa; phylum Arthropoda; class Insecta; order Diptera; family Drosophilidae; genus Drosophila; species Drosophila sechellia. The sequence goes on from NC_045954.1 coordinate 8,449,786, forward strand.
AAATAAAAACATATATATAAAAAAAAATAAAAATTAGCTGGGAGTGGTACACAAATCAATTTGCTACTGCTTTAATTAACTTATTAAGCCAATTAAATGGTTTTAAAGTAGTCAGTTTTTATATGAATGCATTCAAATTTTTCGAGAATTACTCCCCCAACATTACCCATTTCAACTAAGGGAACACATACATATCTTTTCGTTCTGATGGCCTTACAGTCACGGCCTCAACTGTACGTGCAACAACATGATAATACAAGATGAATCAAATGCGAAAACTCAACTCAACTCGACGCAGAAACAAATGATAAATGCTAAAAAAACACAGTTATAGTTGCGTATCTTTGGAGGGATAAGACAGTGGTTCCATTTCTCATTACTGAGTTATTTATCTATCTACCATAAACAACAATTTTTTGATTATTTGTGTTTACTGAAAATCGATATACCGTTATATCTTGTTTACAATTAACTGCTGCTTAGTGAATAATGGGATTCCTTGGAAACTCATCTGAATAATATTTTCGAGTTGTGTTATTGGAAACTTAACTACACGTAAGTTACTACACGTAACTACATATGTACATACATATGTTTAATTATGCTAACACAGTCTGGTCTGACTGGCTTTCTTAACTGCATTTGTGCCAAAAATTTTGAAGAATTAGGTTGATTTAGTTAAATTCTTTTTGGTGTTTTGCACGCTGGCAGTTTTCAAGCCCCCGATTATTGTTGTTGTTGTTGCGGTTCTTGCACCGCATAAACATACATATGTATGCATGTGTGCATGAATGTATGTACATATGTATATTTTCCATTTTATCACTCACCCCACAACTTCCGTATGTGGGCCACTCTCCAGGGGGTGGGGTTTGCGTCGAAGAGTGGGAGATATGCTGATTTCAGAGCCCTACACAGGCAGAAAAGACGTGACACTTCATTCATCAAGTGTCCTGTTTAGTATAGGGAAGCGCATTTAATTGCGATTTAAAATCAAAATGTCAAACATTCATGTGGAGTTGCAGTGTGATGCAAGGACTTAGCTTTTTTCGCAGTGTGCTTTCAATCCGCTCTCTCTCGCTCTTGCACTCTCTTCAATTCAATTGACGATAAGCTCGACTTGTTATTGCTGTTGTTGCGGCCGCTACTGCGCTGCAAGTGAAATTTCGCTGGATTTATTTTATTCGCTTTTTCGATTTCAGCTCTTCAGTGTTGTTGTGTTCGGCGAGCGGAGCGGGTGGGCCGGCGATTGAAAATAGCGAGTACACCGTACAACCCACCACACACACCAAATATAGCAAATACCGAACAGAAATTATAAAAGCGGGCGGCGCAGCCAAAGAAGCCGTTAGAAAGGAACGATGCGGTTCAGCGGTTACAATCGTTATCAGTGCTTCTGCTCTGCCGTTGCATCGATGCTGCTATTATCCTTATTATCCTTCGCGGTCGGCGCAGCGCTGACGCGGGCAGATGACGTCGGCAGCGACGCCGACGCCGGCAGCGCCAGCAGGTTTGTGTCTTTGCTTAATAAAGGAGCAACTAGTGCAACAAGTGCAAGTTTTTTTTTTATAAATTTTTTTTTTGGAAATGTAACAACTTTTGCTATAAAAAGTGCAGTGAAAATACCACAAACCGACTGTTCTTTATTTTCAATGAAATTTCAAGTGTTATATGCGCTCAGCAGACTAGTGAAAATGGCAGCAAAAACTAGTTGCTTTCTAAAAAAAATGCACAAATTGTAAATATATTAAAGGAAATCCATCCTTCCACAAAAGAGAAATTAAAAAAACTGCCAAGGGATAATAAATGCTTGGTGTTTATGCCAAATAACTGAGAGCAACAAGTGAAATCGGTCTTAAAAACTAGAAAATAAAACAAACAGAAGAAAACAGGTGAAAATTCAACTGTGCCAAATGCATTTCCATGTTAATTTGCATTCGCTCCAAGTGCAATTTTCGAAAAGGGAAAAAGTGCAAAAGGCAAAAAAAAAGACAGAATGAGAACACTACTTTTTGCAATAAATGAAGTTAAATCTTCATTAGAGGTCATCATTTTATATGCTGCTCTATGTATCTAAATGTATACTTGGCTTGTAACTTAGCTTTATTATAGGTAGTATCTTTCGAATTTCCAGGAAATGGCTGTGCAGCCGGACGGACATCTGCACCGCGGAGGGCGAAATGGTGACCGGACTGCAGTACGCACCGGATATCTTCGAGAGCCAGCGGGACTGCCGACTGTCGTGCGGCAAGTACGGAGCCATCTGGCCCATGCCCACCGGCAAGGAGTGCACCATATCGCACAGGCGAGTGCGGTTCGATCCGTGGAAGGTGCGTTTCCATGTGGTGGCGCCCGGCGAGGCGGCTACCCAGTTCCTCAGGGAGACGAACCGGCTGTTCGTCTCGAATCTGCTGAAGGAGTGCATACGAAACTGCACGCTGGAGACCAGCAAGCAGATTCTGGTCAGGTCCACGGTGGCCAACGAGAGCCTCGTCCTGGACTGGCCCACCGACGAGAGCTACGCCCTGGTGGTGCGAACCACGGAGACGGCCACATTTGTGGACATCCAGGCGACAACGGTGTACGGAGCACGTCATGCTTTCGAGACGCTGAGCAACCTGGTCACCGGCAGCCTGTCCAATGGCCTGCTGATGGTCACCACGGCCAACATCACCGATCGTCCGGCCTTTTCGCATCGCGGCGTGCTTCTGGATACGGCCCGTAACTTTGTGCCGCTCAAGTTCATACGCAGCACCTTGGATGCGATGGCGGCCAGTAAGCTGAATGTGCTCCACTGGCATGTGGTGGACACGCACAGTTTTCCACTGGAGATCACCAGGGTGCCGGAGATGCAGCGTTACGGAGCGTACTCCTCATCGCAGACGTACTCGCGCCAGGATGCACTGAATCTGGTCAAATATGCCCGACTGCGGGGCATACGGATACTGATCGAGATCGATGGACCCTCGCATGCGGGCAATGGCTGGCAATGGGGTCCTGCCGCCGGACTGGGCAACATGTCCGTGTGCCTGAACCAATCGCCCTGGAGGAGATTCTGTGTGCAGCCACCGTGCGGCCAACTGAATCCCCTGAACGATCACATGTACGCGGTGCTCAAGGAGATCTTCGAGGACGTAGCCGAGGTGGGCGCTCCCGAGGAGACCCTGCACATGGGCGGCGACGAGGTGTTCCTGCCCTGCTGGAATAACACCGACGAGATTCGAGATGGCATGAGGGCACGCGGCTACGATCTCAGCGAGCAGAGCTTCCTGCGGCTGTGGTCGCAGTACCATCAGCGGAACCTCAATGCATGGGACGAGATTAACGAGCGTATGTATCCGGGCATCAAGGAGCCCAAGTCGGTGATCATCTGGTCCAGCCACCTCACCAATCCCCGCTACATCGAGGCCTACCTGCCCAAGGAGCGGTTCATAATCCAGACCTGGGTGGAGTCGCAGGATGCCCTCAATCGGGAGCTCTTGCAGCGGGGCTACCGACTGATTGTGTCCACGAAGAATGCCTGGTACCTGGATCACGGCTTCTGGGGCAGCACATCGTACTACAACTGGCGCACCGTGTACTCCAGTGGCATGCCCCTTGGTCGCAGCAAGGATCAGGTTCTCGGCGGTGAGGTGTGCATGTGGAGCGAGTTTGTGGATCAGAACTCACTGGGTATGTAAACTCCAGGGAAGCAAACGGTGAACCAAACCCACTTAATCAATCCATCCAATCCCCTACAGAATCGCGAATCTGGCCGCGAGCTGGTGCAGCAGCCGAGCGAATGTGGTCTAATCCGAAGTCTTCTGCCCTGCTGGCCCAAAGAAGGTTCTACCGCTACCGGGAGCGACTCCTGGCCCGCGGAATCCATGCGGATGCAGTAATTCCGCACTGGTGCGTCCTCCACGAAGGACAGTGCCTCTAAATCGGTCGTTCCCAACCTAGTTTTAGCACCAGCACCGTGTACATACCTTTCAAACAATGTTACTTTATTCATCAGTTATGGCCCATAAAGATCTGTTTTTAATCCAATCCGCTAAGCGGCTCCTAATTTAAGCATAGTCAATGTGTTTATAATATGCTTTTAATTATCTGGAGTTACGTTTTGTACAGTTACAGTTACGAAATTCCCAATACTATATGAATTCGATTTTATCATAGAAATCAATGAGCTTACTTAATGTAGCCCTGATCGATGGCGTGCTTGAAGATATCAGCCAGTCGCTGCTGCTTGGTGGACTCCTTGAAGGGCGTGATGTTCCAGATGTCGGTGAGAATGGCGTTCTCCTTGATGCCATCCAGATCGGCCACCTCCTCGTCCTCCATCATCGTCATCGGCAGCGATTCGATGCCCATGCCGCAGCCAAACCGACCAAAGTTCTTTAGCTCCTCTTGCAGCGATTCCCAGGAGATGATAGACTCTGCATCGCCACCCAGATCCTGAATCAAATCCTGGGCGCTCTCCAGGTAGGCGCGTAGCAGCTCGTCGTAGTGCTGCTCCCTCAGCTCCTGGCTAGTGCAGGAATAGATGAAGAAGCTCAGGTCGAGGGCCAAGGAGGAGCACCTGGCCAACTGGAAATCAATGATGATGATCTCCTGCGATTGTCCCTGCTCGTTGTACTTGGTCAGGAAGTTGGGCGTCCAGCAGTCGCCGTGCCCGAACACACTCAACTTGGAGCGAGTGGACACCAGATTGATCAGGTCATCGAAAAGCGGCGGCTGCAGGAAGTTTGTGGCCACAGTCTCGTACTTGCTATTCGGATAGATATGCTTGACGGCGTCCCTGGCCACATTCTCCGCCAGCAGGAGGAAGCCCGTGTACCACTCGCGGGTGTGTTCGCCGTAATAGGTCTCCTCCAGCGAACCAGCAGCCTTCTCGAAGTTCTTGCTATCCAGGGCATTGAAGGCCAGGGCCACGCCATGGAAACGACCCAGGGTACGCATCGTTAGCAGGGCATCTTCCAGCGAAATGTAGTCCTGGCTGCAAAGTGCTAATTGAAGTTGGCTTGATTAACGTGAAAATACACTCTAAATGTAGTTTTATAATTTATAATGAATAAGGTTAATGGCATTCATGATAGATATTAAAATAATCTATTGTATGGGAAGTTTTCATGAGTATAGTGTAGGTACATTTATTTATAGAAAGTTGATTTCATACAAAAGGGGGCGAGGAAACTTACCGTACAGGCGCCCTGTAGCCCCTGGGACCCACATCCTCCAGGGCGATGAAGTCGTTGACGCCATCGCACAGGCTGGCCAGGCAGCGGGGGTACTCCACGAAGGGCTTCTTGGGCGCGGGCTGGCGGGACTTCTGGAAGGCCTCGATGGCCGGCAACACCTTGGTGTAGAAGTGGATCTCGTTGCGGAAAAATATCACCGAACGGAAGAGTCGCCGGCGGTGCAGATTGTCGGGCATGGCCTTCACGATCACACTGACCTCCAGTTGCTTCTCATCCTGGCCCTGTTCCGCCTCCTTGACGCCGTAGATGGTGATGCGGAAGACACGGCTCAGATAGGCGTCGCCCTTCTTGCCACTCGGGCCAAACTTGTAGGAGGTGTGCCGGGTGCCGCCCGCGTTCCGGATGATCTCGTCCAGCGTCGCCTCCGAGAACTTGGCCGAAATGTCCGCGAAGCTGGGGAAGGTGCTCATCGTGGTGGTGTCCAAAGTGTGTCTGTCGCTGCCGGAGATCGTGATCTGCTATTTGTAACGAATTAAACTATTTCAGCGCGGCGATAACACGGCGTAATCGGTGAAAAACAAAAATAGAAAAAAAGAAAATAGCAATTGAAATATGAACGTGAGCAGGCTGATGCTTGAATACCCTTGCATATATAAGATTAAGATTAAGATTAATAAATTCTTGAGAAATCTAGACCGTACTGCCTAAATAGGCTATAGGATATAGACATTATATAGTTGGAACATAAACATAATCTGCGGCGCCACAATTCTATCACCTCGTAAGTGATCACACCCCTTGCAAGGGTATTCAAATACAAATAAAAATAAGCGGACGACAAGTTTGTTTACCGCGTTTTGTTTGGTACACGTCAGCTGCGTCTACGCCTCCGTCGCAGTCGACGTCGCTGCTCTCACTTACCGGCCTTTTTTTTTTACTTTATACACGTGCGTGAGTCCTCGGGTGACGTTTATGGTTTTGCCCTTTTGACCGCCAGCTCGTCGCAAGTGCTACTGACTTTGATTCGGATCGCGGGTGGCTATAAATTCGAAATGAATTACAATGCACAGCAGCGGCTCAGTTGGTCACGCACACAAATGGAGACACACGCACGCACACAGGTGTCTTGAATGCGTGTGAAGGCGGGGTTAGAGATGCGCATGCCAGTCCAGCTGGCAAAGAGCTATCGCCGCTTTTTAGCTACTTTTCTGTTGCTCCATTGATAGAAATGTGTAGTATTAGTTATCAATCCAAGCTATTAAAACCAAATGCATGTAGTAATAGTTAAATTCATATTTATATATAGAGTTCCAACTCTAATTTTGTGGCTTTGCACAATTGGTTTTTGCCATCTCTAACCAGCTGACAGCAACTAGCCGCCAGTGTTGGCAAGCGACGCCAAACGTGTTGGAAAGCCTGTGCAGATTGCACGTGTGCCGCTCAACATTTGTTTTTTGTACTTTATTAATTTCCAAATAATCCGGAGAAATGACGGCCGTAGAGCCAGCGACGAAGAAGAAGCGCATCTCGAAGAAGAACAAATCGGCGTGGCGCAAAACAGACATCCAGGATGTCGAACAGTTCCTCGAAGATCAGCGCCAGGAAGAGCGCGTTGGGTGAGTTAGCGGGTAAACAATGTGGCCATCCGGAATCTTTAATTTGCGTACTGCTCTCATTACAGAACGTTCGCGGATAAACAGGATGAGGATCTGTTCGTTGTGGACACCAGCCTCCAAAACACCAAGGCCACCGTTCTGAGCGTGAAACAAAAGCGGAAGATGAATGCCAAGAAGCCCATGCGCAGCCACCAGGCTCTCGAGAACACATCCAAAGTCCAAGATCCCATTGCCAAGCGGTGAGTTCGCAGCATATCCCTGACAGACGATCTTATTCATCTTGAAATCCCTGCAGCAACCATGTGCGCCAGAAGAAGAACGGACGTAACATCGAGCTGGAAGTCTGCAATCCCACCAAGCCGCGCCATCGCCAGGCCAACAGCGATCGAGCTCAGTACTACGTAAAATTGGAGCAGCGTCTGGCCGACAAGAAGAACAAGAAGCTTGCCGTCGAGAAGGACATCTGGCAGGAGGTGGATTTCCGCGACGAGATTCCTGGACTCAAGGACGAGAAGGGCTGGATCAGTCGCGATCTGGCACTGCACACAGCTGGAAATATTGGCAAGAAGGTGGTGAAAACTCACGCTAGTCTGCACCACAAAACCACCAAAGCTAAGTAAGCGCACGATGCTAAGTCTTAAGCAGTCGGGCTTGTAATTGATTGTAATATGTTTTTTAGGAAATTCGAGCTCCCGCATCCGGGCATGAGCTACAATCCCGCACCTGAGGATCATCAGGCGCTTATTGAACAGGTGGTGGAACGCGAGGAGGGCATCATTAAGAAGGAACAGCACCTTAAGCGCGTGACCACCAGCATGTTCTCCAAGGTGACGCCCGAGGAGAGAGATCGTCGTCGCCTAAAAGAAATGAGCCAAGGCATGGAGGAGGGGGAGGAGGGTAGCGAGGTCGATGAGGATGTCCCAACAAATGGGGAGAAAAAGGAGGACGATGATGAAAAGCCCTATCACACAATCAACGCCCCAGTGGAGAACAAAAAGAAGAGCAAGCAAGCTCGCCGCAAAGAGCTCAAGCAAAAGGAGCTGGCGCGCCAAACAGAGCTCAAGAGGAAGCTGAAGCAACAGACTGCTGACCTGATACGGTAAGGTTTTAACTAGAGTCGTTGTGGTCCATATAATCTCTATTGTTTCTTCGTGCAGCATCAAATCGATTCGCCACGAGCTAGACGATGAGGAGGAGGACCTGAATGATCTGAAGAAGCGACGCAAGCAGCGCGCCGAGAAGGCCAAGTTTGAGCCGAAACGCCTGGGGCGTCACAAGTTCGAGGAGCCAGACCTGGACTTAAATCTGCCCGAGGATATCGCCGGAAATCTGCGCAACGTGAAGACAGAGAGCAGTCTGCTGAAGGATCGCTTCCACACGCTGCAACGCAACAATATGTTGCCCACGACGAAGCTCGTCAGCCGCAAGAAGTCCAAGGTCAAGCGCTTCGAGCGCAACAGCCACAAGGAGCCGGGTGTCAGCTATAATGACCTCAAGGAACGGCGCAGGGCGGCCGCCGCTGCGGCCAAGGCTGCTGCTAATATCAAGATATAGTTCAGTTATTAAGGTCTCTTTATTTTTAACGGAGCTTACAACAATATGTACTTTTCTATAGAATTAAAATCCACATTCTTTTTCCCCCCAAACGAAAAAAATATGAACTCTAGATCAGGGACTTGCCCTGACTGCGTCTCTGTTTCGGATTGTTCTTCTTTTTCTTCTTGGACAGCGGAGCTGCCAAGTCGCCATCCTCGCGCGGCCCTATTGGCCCATCCAGTCGCTTGACGCCACTGAAAAGAGAGAGAGGCAAATAAGTTATATTTTTCTGAGTAATGTTTATAATAAAAAGAAACTGGAGTCAAATAATTGTAGTAGCACTTTATTCCAAAATAGGCGCACCTACCTCTTGACGGAGAGCAGCCCGCTGCCACCGCCTGTTCCGTTTGTTTCCAGCGCCTTGGACCAATCCTCCTCGGTGCCCTTGATTTGGAATTCGTCCAGCTGCTCGGCCTTCAGACGCTTCAGCTCCTTGCGCTGCTGCTTGCTCAGCTTCTGAGCGGTCTGATCCAGCTCCTTGTCGAGGGACAGAGCCAGCGGTTGCAGTTCCTCGCCCTTGGACAGATCCGCCTCACGCAGCATGCCGCCCTCGATATGCTCCTCCAGGACCGACCGGAAGCACTGATTGCACCGTTTCATGGCATCGAAGAATTTCGCCAACAGCTGGTTACCCGGCATATTCAGCTCCAGACCCAACGCATCCACTGTCTTGCCCTGCACGCCCAGAGCCAAAAGGATGCCCTGCTGCACCAGGTCAAGCTGCAGACCATCTATCCTGCCCTGGAAATACAGCTGGGCAATGTCGGTGAGCAGATCGATGATTAGACGAAACTCGGACTGCTGGCGCGCGTAGCTCTCCAAGCGCTGCAGATCGTGCGGCAAGAAGTAAACATCCAGCATGGGCTTATCGAGGACTTTCAGGGCACTGCCTTCCGTGTCCACGGACTTGTTCTTCAGCAAGGTCAAACAGAGTTTCGTCTCGAACTCCCTGAACGTCTTGCCCATTAACTTGAGTACTCTCCTGCGGAAGTCCTGGTAGTACAGGCCCAGCCAGGGCGTGGCATTGGGCGTGTGCAGCATGATGCAGCTGTGCTCGGCGGTCAGTTCGTTGGATTTCTGGCTCAAGTACACGGGCACAAAGCCGGCGTTCTTCCAGAACTTCAGCAGATCGGAGGTGAGGCCATAGGATGTGCCAATATAGTCCACGTGTTCCGGGACGCGTTCGTGCAAGCGCTGCAGAAGTGTGGGTATACGACTACGTGGCCGGATTTGTTCCTTCAGCAGACTAAGTTCCTCCTCCTCCACTTCCTCGATACCTAGGCGGAAGTATTAAAGTATTAATTAGAGCATAATAAGCCATTGGCGTGCACTCACCTTTTCCAGCATCCTTGCTGGCAGCTGGACCGTCCTCCAGGTTAGTGTGCTTTCTTGCATAGTAGTCCTTGAGCAGCTGAATGGCCCGCTTGCCATAGCCCATCCTCTGGTAATTCGGATGCGTGGCTACCCTCACAATGCGAACGCCACACAGCTTGGGGAAGTCTCGATCGCCATACTGCTCGGCTACGTTCCAGGGAATCAGGTCGCCCGCCGCCTTCTTGCCCCTGCCCAGGGAATCGCTGATGCTCTGTGCGGAGATCTGACCCTCCAGTGCCACTTGGATAACCACCAATATCTCTGGCAGGGCGTCCATTCGCTGAACCGGACCCAGGAGACAGAAGAGATGATGCGCCGGGGCATCGCTCATCATCTGCAGATCGTTTGGTGTGTTCTTGTAGTGCGAGGACACATAAATGGAGACCAGGCGATGGAGAAACGCCTCGGCAGCCTTGTGATACGAAAACAGGGCGTCCCTGTCCACATAGTACAGTTCACAAGCATCCGGCGTGGGACAGCCCGAGCTAATGCTCGGCACCGTACTGGCATCCAAGCACAGCAGGTTGATCAGCCACTTTTCTATGTCGTCGTTCTCCTGGTACCGAATCGATTCCTCCAGTTTCAGTGGCGGCCTTGCATTGTTATCCTTTTGCAGCTGGGAAATGAGCTTCAAGCTCAGCGATCTGCCAGTGCCTTCGTATCCGTTTATCGTACTGGCCATGAATACCAAATACGGACCGATCATCTTCTTTACCAGCGGCAAAGGAATGGCGGCCGCCTCATCGATCAGCAGAAGATCGGCTGCATTCAGCAGATGAGTATCGCTGGGAGCTATGTACTGAATGGTCTGCCTGCTGCTCCTCGTTATATTTATTCTTATTATCGCCTTTTTGTAGTCGGCATTGGTGGAGCGAATAATAGTGTAGTCGGCATGCTCCTGGTACTCCAAGGCGTCGAAGCCCTTGAGCACAAATTCAAAGAGGGTGATCAAGTTCTCCGGATGCGGCGAGGTCACGTAGACGTTCACATAGCCAAAGGCCACGGCGGCGGCAATCGACAGACCCAGGGCGGCCGATTTACCACGACCACGTGCCGCTGTTAACGACATGGGCGGCTTCAGTTGCTTGTCGACCAGCGCCTCAATGAACTGGGCAACAGCATTGGCCTGATCGTAGGTCTTGCAGAGATTAACCAGTGCTCCTGCCGGCTGAACCGTGAGCAGGCTCTCCTTCAGCTCCTTGAGGCTACCCTCGTTGGGCGATCGACCGGCGTCTGCGGGCTAAAGTTTGGAAACAAATGGTATTAGGTGTTTTACAAGATTTACTATAAGCACCAGCTTACATTTACTGGCTCCACGTTGATGGTCTTGGAGCTAAGTGGCAGCACGGTGAGGTCATCGTTGACCACCAGACAGCGCTTGCAGTCCGCCAGGGAGAGAATGAGTCGCTCATTGAATCGACAGGTCACCGTCTGATGGGCTTCTGTGCGGAATCGCTTGTGCACATCCATGCTCATGGTGTACAGCTGCTTCAGCGACTGCAGTGTCTTCAGCAGCAGGATGATCAGACCGCCGCCCTCCACCGTTTCCACAGTTCGAGCCAGAAGATTGGGGGTCAGGGCCTCGAAGTCCTGGAGCACACACACGCCGTACGTTCGTCCGAGGACTGCGTGCGTCTCGGAGTAGTATCTGCCGTGAATGGTGGTGGCCACTCGGAAGGAATCGAACAGGTCCGCCTCATTAACGTCCACTTTGCCGACAGCAATCTTCTTTGCTCGCTTTTTGCCATGACTAAAAATGTATCTAGTTAGCTGACTTTCTGTGTAATATTTCTACAGTTGGATACTCACTTGGAGATGGCCTCGTCCTTGTTCTTGTAGCACCACAGGACCGTGGGTCGCGCCTTGACCGTCGACTTGGTCAGGATGTCGTAGAGAATGGGAACCTGGTCGCGCGCCTTGTCCCCGATGACAATGAACATGGTTCGGTGGCCCAGCTTGACGCCGTTCTCGATCATCACGCGTATCCGGTTGTCTATTTTCTTCTTCACCATCTTGCGGCTGTCCTGTGTTCACTTTTCACTTAAAAACTCCGGTTTTCCGAAGTAAATAATGCAAATGAAATTGCTGCCCGTTCAAAAGGCACGTGTGCGGTTTAGAGATGGGCGCTTTGTCGATAGTCGCGACTACTACTTTGCAATGTCACGGAAATCGTCAATCATATTGCCATTGTGAAATGCACATGAATAACACGTTTTACACGAAAGTCTTTAATGGTAAAATTCGGATGGAATTTGTAAGAAGGCCGCTTGAATTTTTACCAAAGCGATTTTTACAAAAAATTTCCGATTAACACCACATTCGATGTTTTGAGTCAATGCGATACATCTATCGAGCAGTTGTGCATCTCTAATTCCCAAGCGCACGTTTGTCAAAACAGAACATTTGATTGCTGTCGAGGATTAGCATTAATTCAAGATGTCCTCGTGGAAGAATGCGTCGAAAAGCAACCAGAAGGTGCACAGGGAGCGCCACCAGCCGGAGGCGCGCCAGCACCTGGGATTCCTGGAGAAGAAAAAGGACTACAAGAAGCGAGCCATCGACGCACAGAAAAAGCAGAAGACCCTGAAGCTATTGTACCGCCGGGCGCAGAACAAGAATCCCGATGAGTTCTACCACCACATGATCAACTCCAAGCTGTCCAACGATGAGCACCACGAGAAGGACAAGAAGGACGAGCACACGCCGGAGCAACTGGCGCTCATGCAGACGCAGGACCTCAAGTACGTGGTGATGAAGCGCACCATGGAGCGCAAGAAGATCAAACGCCTGAAGGCCTCGCTGGTGGACGTGGATGCCATAGCGGGAGCAGAAAACAAACGTATCACCTTTGACAAAGACGGATACACAGATTTGGACCTGCGCAACTGGATCTTAAAGGATGAGGAGGAGGAGGAGGAGGAGAAGAAGAAGAAATCGGTAGGTGGACTTGGGCACAGCAAAGCCATTGATCTCCCATCACCGCTTTAAAACCAACAAGGTTGAATGTTTTTGTGGGAAACTTATTTATAATTGGTATTATATTTATGACTTATGATGTCTAATTTTTTTAGAAACCAACTGATCCAAACCCCTTCAAACAGCAGCGCATCAACGAGCTGAAGAAACGCGAGCAGCGTGAAAGGGAACTCGCCATCGTCCAGGAGAAGATTCAGCTGCAGAACGCCCTCAAGCAGCCACGTCTTCTGAAGCCGAAGAAAATTAAGGCCGGAACCAAGGACGGTGCGCCCGTCTACAAGTTCCGCTACGAACGCAAGAAATAGGATGGTCTTGTTCCCCTTTAGTTAATAAAGCATTTAAGTGTTAGTTGAAGACTTTTGACAAAACTATGATTTTTATTGGTTTGCATTAAGCATCAATATTTGCAAAAAATGGGAAGGAATTACATTTCCAATTCGCAATTTTGAATGTAATTCAAATGCAAGTAACTAGCTAAATGACGTATTGCATTTTACTTTTTTGGCCATTAATTCGAATATTCTGATCAGAATTTTCGTTATCCGTATGGGCCTGTAACTCGGCTAAGAGCTTTTTTCAGATTCGTTAAACATTTAACAAAATTTAGATCTTTCCAAGACACATACCAAATTTAGTGCATGTTTCGTTAAGTTAGGTACGTTTAGCCAAGTCATAACCCAAATTCAAACTGCCAGTTTTTAAACATTAGTAATGTTTTATTTAAAAAGTCTGCTTAATTTTGTGAAGAGAATTTTTTTAAAATTCATTCTTCTTATTTCCGAGTAACATTTCAAGACTAATATTATATATTTGGTCTTGCAAGTTACTGTATATGACATATGTTTACAATATTCAATGTAACTCTTATATGTTTGTCTTTTGTAAAAATAAGCAACCGGCTGCAACTTTTGGAATTGAAAACCGCAGGCGACAGACAACCGGGCAAACACTCCCCGTATCTTTTCTTTTTTTTGTTTGCCTGCTGGTCCTTGTTTTCCCCGATTAAAAACATATGACACCATTTTGATGAGTCGCGCATTTTGGCACGCCAAATTATGCATAAAATAGATGGCTATGTTGACACTTTCCACAACAATAGATGGCTCGAGAGCGGCGTTAAGGGGATGGAAGGGATGGGATAGATGGGATCGGGTCGGATCCGCGGTGTACGGCTCACCTAATCGGACTTGTCACGAGTGCATCACAACAAACAGGGCTCATCGGGGATGAAGTTGAGGATGGGTCCGAATGGTAACGCAAAACCTGCACAGATTTTTTAACTAGCATCAATTGGGTTTGTAATTTGAAACTTAACTGCCAAACTGCGAGGGGTGCAGGCAAAATGGGATTGGGATTGGGTATGAGAATGGAAATGGTATTGTGATTGCGGTGGGCACATGTGTGTGACTGCTCTGGATGAATGTGCATGCAACTGGGGTGGCAGTGTATACTTCTTTTCTATTTTGTTTGCCTTTCTGGGGGCGGGCAGGTCAAGGTTTCCCCGAATATTAGTTGCCTCCGACAATGGACATGGCAAATTCCCGCTAAAGTGTTTGCTTCAAACCGAATTTAACGGATATAATTACAGAATGGCAAGGGCATGCGAGTCAACCCCCAGCTAATAACGATTGGTAGGTAATTTATAAATGATTGTTTATATAATGATAAAAAAACCTATGATATGGTTAGTTGTATTTGGGAAAAGGATTTATTGCTTCGACTTTTAATATTACATATGCTGCAAACGGATTGGTAAGGGAATATAAAATGGATTATGGTATGGATTCATCCAAAAGCTATAGTATATACAGCGATATCCATGTTGATTTCATGATATTCGTTCGTATATCAGAATACTTATAAATATGTATAGATTGATTATATGTAAAACATTTCAAACAGCAACAAAAATTGTTAGCACATAATTCACAAGTGATTCCTAACTTCCCACGTTGCAGTCCACAAAAAAGGATATGAGAATGTTTGGAGTCCTGTTCCCAAAAAAGGATTATGCATTCATTGTAAGCTCGTTAAATCGCGTTGTGTTCGTGTGTGTGTGTGTGTGAGAATGAATTGCGTGAAATACTTTTTTCGGCGCACTTTTCCGCTTTAAAGGAAAAAAGACGCTGAAGTGAAATGCGAGGCGGGGGAAAGCGAAAAGCGGTTCCCATGTCAAATGCACACGAATCACGCGTGTCGGGGGCGGCGAAGCGGTGAATTAAGTTATTTACGCTAACAAAACCATCAATGATGGAAGGTTGGACCAGTCCCTTTCATCCCAGATCAGATCCACACGCGCAGATAGGCGGCCCTCGCCCAGAGCGGAACTCCAGACCTGCAGAACTGCAGAAATCCAGGGACCAAGAGCTGCGCTGAACCTGGTCGGTGACATCTACTCAGGAACACGCGCTGAGTTGTCAGGTTGCGCTTATCACGGCGGCCCAGTTCCTGACGGCCTTACTCCTTATCGGGGGTGTCGACTTCGGTTTTTGGGTGGGCGGGCGACTGGCGGGACACGTGCGGTCACGTGACCGGCGCGGCAAACTTTTACACGTGCCTTACACCACGACGAGAGCCAAAAAACCAGACGCTAAGGTTGCACAGAGAGAAATGATCATAAAAAAACCTTAAGCTTTAGTTGGATTAACCCAGCATAAAAAAAGATTAAATTTCTAAAGAAGAAACTGTGAACTTTATGAGATAGTATTTGTATAATAATGACTTCAAAGAATATTCTTATACAAATTATTGTAAGATACAAAAGTAGCTCACTTTTTGCGCAGTGCACAGTTTCCTTGTGAAGCGACGTCGATGTTTCCGTTCAATGTCACGGCTCTGGGGGCGGCTAGTCACTGCGTTTTGACTGTGGGCGTGGCACTTGCTTGGGAACCGGATGCACGGCTAATGTGCAGGGGAAAGGGGGAAAGGGGGAAAGGGGTTTCGGAGGCAGTCCGGAGATGTCATTTGCAAGCCAATTCCAGATTGATAAACAAATTACGGGGATTTGACGCGAGTGGGCGAGTGCGCTGTCGGGGGGCGTGGCTGGGAACTGAAGAACGCTGGGATCAAACAATTGCTAAGTGCATAAAAGCCATTATAATTCAGCCGTCAAATAAATCATTACAATTACGCTGCTATTGTTTTTCAATTTCTTTCGAATTACTTACCTGTTATGCATTTGAACGACATTCAATTAACAAATAATGTGAAGCAAAATAATAAAAATTAAGTTACAGCCTAAAGTACCTTGAAAAAATATGCATTTCCACAGAATTCTGCAAAAATGGAATGTCACACTTCGCTGAACTTGTAACTACATTTTCAATCAACGATGCACAATATTTATAATTATATTTTTCCAGTCTTTGCAAACTTTCATGATGGCAACCCTTAACCCTTAAAAATGCTAAAATTTGCACTAAATTGTATGTTCTCTTATTAATTGTAGCTGTGCAATTCTTTATGACCAAGATGCAGCTAAAAACACTAAATTAGAATGTTAGCCATTAATTTTTTTTTAAAACATAATAATCGGTCATGGGAAGGTGACAACCCTGCCATGACATTTGCGTTAGACAAACTGTCTGTCATCATAGTTACAGTTATGATTTACCTGCCATTAGAGGCACCTCATAAGTAACACGACAACGGGGAAGCAAACCAAGAAAAAAAAGGATACAAAATACAAAACCACCCCGTAAAACCCTAAATGGAAACCCGAAAAAGCGGGCACGCGTCAGTTGGCAACGATCCCTAACAATCCGGTGGAAAAACATAAACGAGTTGAGTGAGTGAAACGAGCCCAACCTGAGCCATTAATATAAACGCCAACTGGCAAGTCAACAGGCGCACTAGACAAATCCCATAAGCAAATTCGGTTCACGAAGTTACCCCCCGTCGCAGTGCGGAGACCCCGAGACTTCAGGCCCCGGATCCCAATCCGTATCCGCATCCGCATCCGAATCCGAATCCGAGCAGGACGAGGACTACGAATCTGAAGGACTACCGCACTGGAGTGCAACCCTGTTACTTTCCGTAAGTCGCAATCGTACATGGACTTTTTATTGGGCGAGTTAACTTTGAAGTGTCGCTGTTTATGGATGGCCTGATGAGCGATGCTCATCTAGCTAGTTTATAGACAGCTCTGGCTATTTTTACTGAAGTTTTTTAAGTAAAAAGGGAATCAAAGCATTTGTATCAACATATAAAGTTCTGTTTTAGATTCTTCATTATCAAGAGAACTGCTTAACATTTAGTGTTAACTACTAGCTCAAATGTTCAGTTTTCCATAAAAAGCCAAGTAAACAACATATAGAAATCATTATCCTAGACGTTCATCTCTCAGTCAGCTTGTTTCGTAATCGGAATTGACAGTGTGAGACTAACCCCTAAATTGACCTTTAAAACTCCCAAATGCGCAATTTATCATTTCCTCACCAGAAAACACCGAGCGCACACTTTCAAAATTCCCAGTGCGAAGGGGGTTTGCTCCGTCGATGTGGAAATGGATGTGGATGAGCATTTTTGACATGGCAGACGATGTCGACGAGTGCCATCAATCGTTTAGACCACGACGCCGGGCGTTGGCGATGGCGATAGCGACAAATCTGATATGAGATTGGGAGTCGGATGAGGATGCGGATGTGGATGAGGATGAGGATGCGGATGCGGACTCAGATGCGTCCCCGGTCGAGGATTATGTGCGTGTAAAGCGCACACCCACAAAAATGCCACCCCTTCCGCCAGCTACCCAGCTACCAAGTCCCGAGGGACACTCAAAGCAGCCGGAAGTGGTTATGCTAAATAAGAAATGTAAATTTAGTTAATTTTCTAACAAAATATGTTCTTCTCGAATGTACTATAATGTAAACTTTAACTATTTGTATAAGAACAATCCACATGTTATGTGGCAAGATATTTAAATCGATGAAGCTATTAAGCTTTAGTTTTGATTTCAGTTAGTTTTTGATTTGAGCCATCTATTTCTTGCAGTGCATCTTGACTGTTGTGAATGGGCATTGCGGTCAGAAGAAGTTGTGGGCATTTGGGCGTCGGAATGGAAAAGGGTTTGCAAACTAGCGGAAGCCGTTTGACCAGAGGTGAGCATCGCAAAGTTCATTTGGATTTATTCCGCAATGAATGGCACTGGGTTTGCAAATTAGAATGGACTTTTCGGTTAATTACAAACGGGAGATGGAGAATTAATCATCATAGGAGTTCGTCACTGAAGTGAGAAGTTCAAATTTTAAGATGTAGCTTCCAATCAAATCAAATCCCTTTCATTTTCCATTTGGAAGTCTTTTCATAGAAGGCTCATCTGAAAGTAAACCCTACAGCTACTGCCATGTAAACTGGCGCATTTGAAGGTCCTTGCTTCCATTCGCCCATGTTGATCCTCTTAAAATCTGGTTAGCCATTATAAAGTATCGAACCCCAAGTGGCAACTTCGATACACGTTCTTTTTCCCTTTTTTTTGGATGTTAGTTTTTGTCATGTAGAGCTCAACAACTTTGGCTGGCTTTTCGGGTTGGATTATTGGTTGTGGGATTTGGGTTTTTGAGACCCCGGAATAGGGATTGGTATTGGTATTGGGATTGGGGTAAAGTGGTAACAAGCATTTGAGCACTAATCTGGGGGAGTGTGAGTGTGGCACATGTGCGAGCGTGTAACCCATTTGGTACACCAACAAGAGGTCACCGCCCACCGCCCACCGCCCACCGCCCATCGCCACCTGTTCGGGCGCACCATCCCCTCAGCAGGTGGCCTTCGGTACTGTTGCCATTCTTCTTCCCGCTTTGCTGCAACTCCTGTTGTTCGGTTGGCAAGAAAAAGTGTGAACAACATTTTTCATAAATTTAACCAAACACGTTAAGGGGAATGGGGCGGGGGGAAGGTAGGGGGAGGGGTGTACAGAACAATGAAAACAATAGAGCGAACAAGAGCAATAACAATAAACGATAGATATTTACCGCAGCAGGGAACCCGCCCGAAAAAGTAACAGAGGTGCGGGAAAGGGGGGGAGGGCGAGGCTGGGGAAGGTTATGGCGAACCCTCGAGTCCTTTGATACACAAGGGACTTGACTCGCGCCGTCCCTGTCGCACCCAGTCGTCCTTGCCGGGGGAGACAATAACAAACCAATTACAGTTAGATTGGCCGCATATTAAAAATCGAATGAGAAACACATCTGTCGCTCTTGTGTCTGCTAGTCCCTCGAACCCTGGAACCCTCGCCCTCATCCGCATCCACATCCACATCCTCACTGCCATCCGCATACTTGCCCCCCTGGAGGCTGGCACCCCGACGCCACTGAGCTCTACACGGCGCGAAAAAAAGTTACCCATGCGAAATTGTTCATTTTTCTATATACTTTAATACTCTTCGTGTAAACACCTTTAAATAAGATTTATTTTAGTTAATATTAAACGATTTAGTTATGTTCACTATAATAAGCAAAATATTAGATTCTTTATAAGTTGGAACAAATATATAATATTTAATAATATATAGATAATAGATAGTATAGATAAGTATATATCATTTATGAACTTGTGCACTACTTAGGCTTTGATTAATTATTATGGCTTTCATTTTGGGAACTATTTACACATAAAGCATCTTAAATGAAACACACTATTTTGCCTGCAAAGAAATGTAACTATAATTTATTTCCAGTGTACAGATTCCCCTTTGCTCCGTTTGCTTTCCTTTTTTTGGCAACTGTTTCGAAAAAATGGTTATAAGCGCAAAGCTGCGGGGTTGTGAATTCTCCAAGGGGAAGGCGTCTTCAGCGAAGGGGGCGTGGCACACAGCGGGCGATCGTTGCCGATGGAGGGGGGGGGGGGGGAGAGGGGAGGGGAGGGTATGTTAGGCAGGGGGTGGACTCGGCAAAAAGCAAACTACAAATAAAATATGATTATGAAATGATTATTATAATTATGCTGGCATCTTCACAGATGTTGTTGCCGTTAACTGTGACCACGCCCCCACACACACCGCGCCTCCTGCCCCGCACCGCTAGTTCCACCCTCCCCCTGCCGACCATCACCCCCTTGTGATTCTACCAAACGCAAGCGAGCTGGTTAATAATAAGCTGAAATTAGGGCGTGCTGGGAAAAAAGTCTCCATTCGCGTACACAAAGAGAAATAGTGTAACCGTGGGTTTCTTTATAATTTGTTTTAATTACAGTGCATGCACAAATAACATAATTTTAATAACAAAATAGTTGCAATACCTTCAAACTTTGTCTCTTCCAGTGTACTCAAGTTCAGAGCAAAAGAAGCTTCTTCCTCATTTTGTCCCAAAAAGATCTCTAAGAAACAGCGCATCGCAGAATTCCCACATATTTTCTTTCATATTGTGCCTCCCAAAAGGCGAGGGTGAAGTGGGCGACGGTTGTGGTGGGGGGCGTGGCGCGCGAATGAGCGTGTGTGTGTGTCTGCGCGTGTGTGTGTATGCCATTGTGTCCTGATTATTAGCAGAGGAGGCGTTGAAAATCCTCTTAAGGTAAACTGTGCATTATTAATGAAGTGCAAAGAGCGAAAGGGAAAACGAAAGGTCGACGGGAAGGGGTCGTATTTGTTTGGGTTTTCACTTTTGTTCATCGGGGTCATGGCCTAAAACAATGGCTGAAACACAGCTGAATATCATAGACGGAAAGCTTAATGTGAATAGTTAAGTGGCATTAGGGGGAAAGAGCCAGTATATAACATCGAATTTTCTGTTATAATAATAAAGTACAGACTTTTTTTAGAACGCTCCCTTACCATTTAGCTACATTTAAAAAATTCAGCTAAAAGAATGCATCTGTAAACTATCAATTCAAAGCATGTGTACCCTGTGAAGGACCTACTTCAGTGTTCAGCACTTTCCCAGGATAATACTCTGTGCGGTCGGAGGGCGAAAAGAGATCCTCTGCCAACAACTAATCGAATTAATCGCTTAGACCCAGTGAGGCTTATAACCACCTAATCAGATGAGAGCCGCAGATGAGAATTTATTCCTGGCCGCATCGCAATCTGGTTATAATCTCAGGCTGATTACAATGGTCAGCGGCCTTAGCCTTTTTTGTTTTTTCTTTTTTTTTTTTGCCTGGGAAGTGAAGTGCGAGATTGGATTCCGCCTGGCGCACCCACTTCATAGGTAGAGATGCCCCTTCCACCTTTCGCCACCCAGCAAATAAAAGTTCAATCAACTGAAATTTTCTTCAAACTCTCCCCGGAACTCAAGCCAATAATTCACCTGCTCAACTCGCCGCCGCCTGGTGTCCGTTTTGGCCACTGTTTAATATTATAAGTAATTCACCTTTTTAGCCCCGCCCCCTTGGCAGGTGGTGGCTCCCCGCCCCGTGGAAATGGGGGATTGGGAAGCGTTTTCGCCGCCTGTTTTGTGATGTGGAAACGATGCGCATAAAATCAGCGGCGCGTATGGCAGGAAGAAAGGGGGGTGGTGGCCAAGGGGGGGGGGGGGGGCTTAAGAGTACAGGGTCGTTCAAGGGGAGGGGGGTTCTTGTGGAAGGAGCAGTAGGTTGTCGACACCAAAGCAACCTGGCAAGCAGTCCAGACGGTAGGGTACATAGTACGAAAAAGGTTCAGTTCCGAAAAAAATATAAATAATAAAATATTAAAAAAAATAAAATATTTATATTATATATTATATATTATATAATATAAAAATAATATAATATATATTTATTATGTATTCAATTTACAAATTGAAAATCTTGTATTATAACATATATAACTTCAGGTGCATTTCTTTTCTCTTAATAAAATAATAATGATATAACAAATGATTATACATTTAAGTTCCTTATAATTTCATTTTAGATCGAATACCACCCCCTTTTTCGCGCAGTGTAGTTGTCCGTTCGCCAGTCCTTCGTATCAATCAAAACAACGCGAACGGAGGCGCAGCGAAGTGAACGGCCAGCGGGACGGACAAGCGGAAGGACGGACGGACGTTAGCCAAAGATTTGACATGGATCAGTAATCTAATGCCAGATTACGTATACGCATGGCGGGACCCGCAAACTTTGGACCCTGCCAACCAACCATCTAACCATCCAGCCATCCATCCATCCAGCCAACCAACCAACCTCCTTGTCGTCTGTCTGCGGCTATGTGGCTGCGTTCCCCAAATGCCACGCCCCCCTCCCGGACAGCAGCCGCCCGCAGTGTCCCACTACGCCCCCCTGGAAGCCGAAAGAGCGACAAACGCATCCGAAACCAAACCAAACCAAAACCAAAACCGAACTGAGCTCAGCTGAACTGAACTGAACTGAACTATAGCGAACCGAGAGCCGGCATGAATGAATGGATGAATGAGCTCAGCCCGGCTCAGCGCAGCTCCGAGGAAATCCCGAGGTACTGGGAGCTGGGATCGAAGAGATGAGAGCCTGGGAAAGGCGCAGGTGCACTGAGATAAACTGGGGGGCAGTCAACAAATTTGCATTTTATGTTTGCGCTTAGAGCTGCAATGTTTATTTTTTTCAATTTATTTTAACGTTCAGTTTCTAAAAATTTGCTTACATATTTTACTGAGCACATTTTCTCTCAGTGCTTGTCTAACCATGGCCGTTTCTGTCAGTTTGTCAGTGTGTTCAGCCAGTCGAGAGTTTATATCGATGATGACTGCGCTGATATAGCGAAGGAAACACGACGCACCGAGGAGCTCCATCGTTGGCTGTCTGCTGACCCCGCTCCTCTAGCCGCTGTCTTCTGTCTTCCGTCTCAGACTCAGAATCCGAATCCGAATCAGAATCTGAATCTGAAGCTGAATCCGAGGGCTTGGCACGCACACAGGTATGTCGACGCACACACACAGATACTCGCACCGATTGGCGTTTGGCAAGTTTTATGCTTGTTTGGGCCCGATTTCGGTTAACCCCGTTGTCGGCGACCTCCGTGTTACCCTCGCATAAAGTTATTACGCCATGACGTCGAGGGCTGGGTTCAAAGGTAACTGACGATGTAGAGGCTACATAGTTATTTTAGGCCGTTTTTTTGTTGTCTTTAAAAATAATAATGTAGAGATAGTTTAGTTATAGATAGATAATCAAGTATGTTATGCTCTGAAATATGTAATAATTACATAAATACTACTTCTAGATACTTCTTTAGCTACAGATTCGTTGAACATTACTTTCAGTTACTGCAGATACGTGTCATAGTTGCTGTGTTTTTCGATTTGAAAGATGGTAGGTCCGATGGTAAGTCCACAAAGGCGAAGGACCCGCAAACTGGCTGTCTGCGTGGCAGATATGCTCGTACATATCGAAATGTATGGCCAAAGATAGGCCGACGTTGAGTGAAGGGTGAGGGACCTATGGTATGGCCGTCAAAGTGTGGCCATCTAACCAGAAAACCACCCGAAAAAACCCCCACACCTGCTCCACTTGCCACCCGGTACGAAATCCACTTGCCACGCCCCCTCAGGACTCCATCACAGTTGACATGCAACGCCCACAAGCAGATATATAGATATTGTATATTTATATATCGGTGTGTCCATGTAAAACAAGTGGATGGGTGCACTGCGGGAAACACAAAAATAGTAGTACTTTCTTCAGGTCAATAAAAATACAAACAATTACAATAATACCTAATAATTAGATGAAAGTTCGATATCATTTGCTGAGACACAAGAAAACTTCCTTTGTAATTCTTATTTTTCGGTGGTAATTATATTTTTTCTCAGTGCACCAATGCGAACTGTATTTTGCTTATATCCGGCTGGTATTTTTGCTGTGCTCTGCTTTGCTGAGAAATGGAAATATTTCTCGGCAGCTCGAGCTCGACTTTATCTTTGTCCTCCTCCCCGATTTTCCATTTCCCTTTTTTCCGATCCCGGTACGTGACTGAATCGTCGTTGCACGTATTTGCTGCTGCTGATTTGTGGAACTTGCCCCCTTATATAAGCATAATTCCTAGAGCAAAGTTCGATTGGCAGCGTAGGAAATATGGTAAGAAATAAAACGGGCGGGGGCCACCTGATTGACATTAGATATTGACATTCCTTCTTTGCCTGCAGAATGCATTCTGCAAACTGCACTTTTATTCCATTTTGAAACCGATGCAGCTTGAAAGGAGGATTCCGAAATGGGAGAAAGGAAATTACAACATTAAATTGGGCACTCTATTTTTGAAACCGAACTGCATGCGAATCATAAACAAAAATGTTCCAATTTGAGTTTTTTGCCTACCGTCTAAACACCGCAGTTTAAGACGTTAATGTTCTGGCATTATATAAAACAATAATTTTGAAACATAATAGAACATCTTAATTTTAATATAAGTTCAATTTTCTTGGGCTTGCATTGGCAACTTATTATTTTGCGCCAAATGGTCTGTGATTCCATTGAAACATCGTGGTTGGATTCTGGATTCAGGACTCTAGCTTCTGAAATCTGGCCCCGAAACGCCAGCCACTGTGATTTATGCCCCCACCCCCTTCCCCCCATCGCAACAAAGCAACGCACAGATATATATCTTCTACCGATGGCAAGGACTCCGGTTTACCTTTCGCCCAGGATCGACGGATCTGGCGAGGTGGGGTCGTCGGGGGAGGGATATATCCATCAGGCATTACTTTTATGTGGCAGTTGTGCTGCCAAGGCGAGCTCGTAAAAGCAACGCAATTTCGCATTCACACTGACACTGACTGATGTGCCGGAGCTGAAGGTCCTTGGGCCAGCTCCTGGCTCCGGGTCCTTCCTCCCGCATCCTGGCCCCTCGCCATCCTGAATCCAAACACGAATCTGGTTCTGGTTCTGGGTTCTTGGGCCTGTCATTCATTTCTTATCTCTCGCCTTCGCCTTGAATGTGTCTCTAGGCTGTCATTCTGCTTTCGATGAATATCTTCCACGGAAAGTGGGAGAATTGCTGGCGGGGAAAATGGGAAAGGGAAATCTACACCGAAATACAGATAGAGAGATGGCGGTCAATCACCATGAAGAAACTTCACAAAAAATAGATATATGTTAGGAAAAATTCATATATAATATCAACGGTTAACATGTGAAATCTTTCAGTCCGGTAGAATATTTTATTCAATATTATAATGAAGTTTTTAAGATAACTTTTTTTCTTTGTGTAAAAGCTGAGAAAATTGGCAGCTTGAGTGGGAGGTAAAGCGGCAGCGACTCAGTCCTCATAGTCAACGTGTAATCATCATCGTCATTCCCATCTCCATCTCAATCCTCGTCCTCTTTCCATCCAAATTCCCATCCTCATCCTTATTCCCGGCTAGCAGCTATCTCCATTCTCGTAAGTATCAGCATCAGAATCAGAAGCGTTGTCGTTGTCGTCCTCGCGAAATCGTTGTGTTCCAAATAGCCTCATTCAGTCGGTCCTTGCCCCAAAACAACCTTCTACACTTAGAGAAAAATGTTGTTTATGAAAAAACTAGCAAAACTAAGACGTTAAGAGCAACAACTGAAATTTGTCATTGTATTTGGTTGATGTTTTTTTTTTGTTTGCTGATGTTTATTCTTTAAGGTCATTTCTTAAAACTTGAAAACTGTTTTCGGTGCTTGGAAATACAAACTCTGCGATTGGCAGCGATAGCAACAATTTCACAAGCTAGATATACACTAAAAGAAATCTCAACATACGTATTAAGTACATATTTCGTTCTTAATATTCCTAAGTGCGAAGCTTTGCTAAGTTCAAGTTTTAACCAACTTAGAGATCTATAAGTGCCCCGATTTTCGGGGTGTACCTACAGCCTTGGACATGGCTGTGCTGTAGTATCAGCATCGGCGACAGTTCTCGACCCTGTTTTTATTACAGCAAGCACAACTTTTTATCACCGTCGCCACCCCAAAATGCCAGTCAGCGTTGCATCGTCAACAGCAGCAACATGATTTTCGGATTGGTGTGGGTATTTGGGGAGCTGATATATATAAACATACTCATATACACACACATAAATATATATATATATATATATATATATATATATATATATATACGTATATGTATACACAAATATTTTTTTGGGGGGTTAGCTGTTAGCTGGGAGCCATGAGCCGTGAGCTTGAGAGTTTCAGCTTCAGGCTTCGCTGTGTGCTGAGTTTTTCTTTTTTCCATTGGAGTTTATGGTCTTTGTCACACACACACAGAACGCGCACACACTGTCACAAAATAACACTCACACAGACACGGGCAGCCAGTCAACTGTTATGTGTTCAGCCATTGAAACATTTTATCGAAACTACCCATGGTACACAGGCTCAGTTTTGTGCAGGCTTGGGCGTGGAAACTCCACGACCTTTCCCCAACGTCAAAAAAAAAAAAGAAAAGCCAAAGAACAGCAACCTGTCGCCCGAGTCCGTACTCGATTCCACAACCCCATACTGCAGTATAGACGTGGGTTGATTCAATAGACCTCCTTGTCCTTAATGATTTTAAGTACATTATTTTCTTCTTTGTTTTGTAAGCTATTCTATGATAGAATATAACATTTCATGGATTTGGAGAAAATATCAGTTCGGCAACATATCATAATAGATAATTAATTAGAACCAATTACCTAATATAAATCCGGAAATATGACAATGGCCCGCTTAAGATAGATCCTTGCAGACACTTCTGTACTTTACAGTCAACCCTCGCTGTGGTCGTTCTTTTCTGGCCGGCCATAGCTGTTTGTTTGTTGTCTGTGTGCCTTTAAGGGGTCAAATTGTAAAATACGAGCGTTTTGGGAGCAACAGCAGCGTTGCCTGATTTTGATCGCCTGTCGACAACAATACAGAAGCAGCTAAAGCAATAGCAACAACAACACGGACACCAGAAACTACAACATTGAAATCAACAGCAATACCACTCGCAGCTGAAACAACAGTGCAATACTAACAACCCCTTTCACTTTTAAACTGATTTTGTAAAATTAATTTTTGGCCAAATTTTCGAATTTTTTGTAAGGGGTACCATCATCAAAATTTGCAAAAAATTGAAACCTCCTAGAATTCCAAAACTTGAATGCAATTCGATTGGGATTCAAGAAACAAACTCAACGAGGTATGACATTCCATATTTGGGTAATTATTTCGAATGTTTTGATCAAAATACCAAATATTTTTTTCACGAAAAATCTGGGAAAATATTTTTGGCAAAAAAATGAAATTTCAAATTGGCTTTTTTGGCTATAACTTGACTAAAAATGGTCAGAGAGCAAAAAGGAGTACTATTTTGTACTCCTTACAACCAATACTAACAACCCCTTTCACTTTTAAACTGATTTTGTAAAATTAATTGTTGGCCAAATTTTCGTATTTTTTGTAAGGGGTACCATCATCAAAATTTGCAAAAAATTTAAACCTCCTAGAATTCCAAAACTTGAATGCAATTCGATTGGGATTCAAGAAACAAACTCAACGAGGTATGACATTCCATATTTGGGTAATTATTTCGAATGTTTTGATCAAAATACCAAATATTTTTTTCACAAAAAATCTGGGAAAATATTTTTGGCAAAAAAATGAAATTTCAAATTGGCTTTTTTGGCTATAACTTGACTAAAAATGGTCAGAGAGCAAAAAGGAGTACCATTTTGTACTCCTTACAACCAATACTAACAACCCCTTTCACTTTTAAACTGATTTTGTAAAATTAATTTTTGGCCAAATTTTCGAATTTTTTGTAAGGGGTACCATCATCAAAATTTGCAAAAAATTGAAACCTCCTAGAATTCCAAAACTTGAATACAATTCGATTGGGATTTAAGAAACAAACTCAACGAGGTATGGCATTCCATACTTGGGTAATTATTTCGAATGTTTTGATCAAAATACCAAATATTTTTTTCACAAAAAATCTGGGAAAATATTTTTGGCAAAAAAATGAAATTTCAAATTGGCTTTTTTGGCTATAACTTGACTAAAAATGGTCAGAGAGCAAAAAGGAGTACCATTTTGTACTCCTTACAACCAATACTAACAACCCCTTTCACTTTTAAACTGATTTTGTAAAATTAATTTTTGGCCAAATTTTCGAATTTTTTGTAAGGGGTACCATCATCAAAATTTGCAAAAAATTTAAACCTCCTAGAATTCCAAAACTTGAATACAATTCGATTGGGATTTAAGAAACAAACTCAACGAGGTATGGCATTCCATGTTTGGGTAATTATTTCGAATGTTTTGATCAAAATACCAAATATTTTTTTCACAAAAAATCTGGGAAAATATTTTTGGCAAAAAAATGAAATTTCAAATTGGCGTTTTTGGCTATAACTTGACTAAAAATGGTCAGAGATCAAAAAGGAGTACCATTTTGTACTCCTTACAACCAATACTAACAACCCCTTTCACTTTTAAACTGATTTTGTAAAATTAATTTTTGGCCAAATTTTCGAATTTTGTGTAAGGGGTACCATCATCAAAATTTGCAAAAAATTTAAACCTCCTAGAATTCCAAAACTTGAATGCAATTCGATTGGGATTTAAGAAACAATCTCAACGAGGTATGACATTCCATATTTGGGTAATTATTTCGAATGTTTTGATCAAAATACCAAATATTTTTTTCACGAAAAATCTGGGAAAATATTTTTGGCAAAAAAATGAAATTTCAAATTGGCTTTTTTGGCTATAACTTGACTAAAAATGGTCAGAGAGCAAAAAGGAGTACTATTTTGTACTCCTTACAACCAATACTAACAACCCCTTTCACTTTTAAACTGATTTTGTAAAATTAATTGTTGGCCAAATTTTCGTATTTTTTGTAAGGGGTACCATCATCAAAATTTGCAAAAAATTTAAACCTCCTAGAATTCCAAAACTTGAATGCAATTCGATTGGGATTCAAGAAACAAACTCAACGAGGTATGACATTCCATATTTGGGTAATTATTTCGAATGTTTTGATCAAAATACCAAATATTTTTTTCACAAAAAATCTGGGAAAATATTTTTGGCAAAAAAATGAAATTTCAAATTGGCGTTTTTGGCTATAACTTGACTAAAAATGGTCAGAGATCAAAAAGGAGTACCATTTTGTACTCCTTACAACCAATACTAACAACCCCTTTCACTTTTAAACTGATTTTGTAAAATTAAATTTTGTCCAAATTTTTGAATTTTTTGTAAGGGGTACCATCATCAAAATTTGCAAAAAATTGAAACCTCCTAGAATTCCAAAACTTGAATGCAATTCGATTGGGATTCAAGAAACAAACTCAACGAGGTATGACATTCCATATTTGGGTAATTATTTCGAATGTTTTGATCAAAATACCAAATATTTTTTTCACAAAAAATCTGGAAAAATATTTTTGGCAAAAAAATGAAATTTCAAATTGGCTTTTTTGGCTATAACTTGACTAAAAATGGTCAGAGAGCAAAAAGGAGTACCATTTTGTACTCCTTACAACCAATACTAACAACCCCTTTCACTTTTAAACTGATTTTGTAAAATTAATTTTTGGCCAAATTTTCGAATTTTGTGTAAGGGGTACCATCATCAAAATTTGCAAAAAATTTAAACCTCCTAGAATTCCAAAACTTGAATGCAATTCGATTGGGATTTAAGAAACAATCTCAACGAGGTATGACATTCCATATTTGGGTAATTATTTCGAATGTTTTGATCAAAATACCAAATATTTTTTTCACAAAAAATCTGGGAAAATATTTTTGGCAAAAAAATGAAATTTCAAATTGGCTTTTTTGGCTATAACTCGACTAAAAATGGTCAGAGAGCAAAAAGGAGTACCATTTTGTACTCCTTACAACCAATACTAACAACCCCTTTCACTTTTAAACTGATTTTGTAAAATTAATTTTTGGCCAAATTTTCGAATTTTTTGTAAGGGGTACTCATCAAAATTTGCAAAAAATTGAAACCTCCTAGAATTCCAAAACTTGAATGCAATTCGATTGGGATTCAAGAAACAAACTCAACGAGGTATGACATTCCATATTTGGGTAATTATTTCGAATGTTTTGATCAAAATACCAATATTTTTTTCACAAAAAATCTGGGAAAATATTTTTGGCAAAAAATGAAATTTCAAATTGGCTTTTTTGGCTATAACTTGACTAAAAATGGTCAGAGAGCAAAAAGGAGTACCATTTTGTACTCCTTACAACCAATACTAACAACCCCTTTCACTTTTAAACTGATTTTGTAAAATTAATTTTTGGCCAAATTTTCGAATTTTTTGTAAGGGGTACCATCAT
Source organism: Drosophila sechellia (assembly GCF_004382195.2). Classification (NCBI taxonomy): domain Eukaryota; kingdom Metazoa; phylum Arthropoda; class Insecta; order Diptera; family Drosophilidae; genus Drosophila; species Drosophila sechellia. The sequence goes on from NC_045954.1 coordinate 8,479,709, forward strand.
CAAAATTTGCAAAAAATTGAAACCTCCTAGAATTCCAAAACTTGAATGCAATTCGATTGGGATTCAAGAAACAAACTCAACGAGGTATGACATTCCATATTTGGGTAATTATTTCGAATGTTTTGATCAAAATACCAAATATTTTTTTCACAAAAAATCTGGGAAAATATTTTTGGCAAAAAAATGAAATTTCAAATTGCCTTTTTTGGCTATAACTTGACTAAAAATGGTCAGAGATCAAAAAGGAGTACCATTTTGTACTCCTTACAACCAATACTAACAACCCCTTTCACTTTTAAACTGATTTTGTAAAATTAATTTTTGGCCAAATTTTCGAATTTTTTGTAAGGGGTACCATCATCAAAATTTGCAAAAAATTGAAACCTCCTAGAATTCCAAAACTTGAATGCAATTCGATTGGGATTCAAGAAACAAACTCAACGAGGTATGACATTCCATATTTGGGTAATTATTTCGAATGTTTTGATGAAAATACCAAATATTTTTTTCACAAAAAATCTGGGAAAATATTTTTGGCAAAAAAATGAAATTTCAAATTGGCTTTTTGGCTATAACTTGACTAAAAATGGTCAGAGATCAAAAAGGAGTACCATTTTGTACTCCTTACAACCAATACTAACAACCCCTTTCACTTTTAAACTGATTTTGTAAAATTAATTTTTGGCCAAATTTTCGAATTTTTTGTAAGGGGTACCATCATCAAAATTTGCAAAAAATTGAAACCTCCTAGAATTCCAAAACTTGAATGCAATTCGATTGGGATTCAAGAAACAAACTCAACGAGGTATGACATTCCATATTTGGGTAATTATTTCGAATGTTTTGATCAAAATACCAAATATTTTTTTCACAAAAAATCTGGGAAAATATTTTTGGCAAAAAAATGAAATTTCAAATTGCCTTTTTTGGCTATAACTTGACTAAAAATGGTCAGAGATCAAAAAGGAGTACCATTTTGTACTCCTTACAACCAATACTAACAACCTCTTTCACTTTTAAACTGATTTTGTAAAATTAATTTTTGGCCAAATTTTCGAATTTTTTGTAAGGGGTACCATCATCAAAATTTGCAAAAAATTGAAACCTCCTAGAATTCCAAAACTTGAATGCAATTCGATTGGGATTCAAGAAACAAACTCAACGAGGTATGACATTCCATATTTGGGTAATTATTTCGAATGTTTTGATGAAAATACCAAATATTTTTTTCACAAAAAATCTGGGAAAATATTTTTGGCAAAAAAATGAAATTTCAAATTGGCTTTTTGGCTATAACTTGACTAAAAATGGTCAGAGATCAAAAAGGAGTACCATTTTGTACTCCTTACAACCAATACTAACAACCCATTTCACTTTTAAACTGATTTTGTAAAATTAATTTTTGGCCAAATTTTCGAATTTTTTGTAAGGGGTACCATCATCAAAATTTGCAAAAAATTGAAACCTCCTAGAATTCCAAAACTTGAATGCAATTCGATTGGGATTCAAGAAACAAACTCAATGAGGTATGACATTCCATATTTGGGTAATTATTTCGAATGTTTTGATCAAATACCAAATATTTTTTTCACAAAAAATCTGGGAAAATATTTTTGGCAAAAAATTAAATTTCAAATTGGCTTTTTTGGCTATAACTTGACTAGAAATGGTCAGAGAGCAAAAGGAGTACCATTTTGTACTCCTTACAACCAATACTAACAACCCCTTTCACTTTTAAACTGATTTTGTAAAATTAATTTTTGGCCAAATTTTTGAATTTTTGTAAGGGGTACCATCATCAAAATTTGCAAAAAATTGAAACCTCCAGAATTCCAAAACTTGAATGCAATTCGATTGGGATTCAAGAAACAAACTCAACGAGGTATGACATTCCATATTTGGGTAATTATTTCGAATGTTTTGATCAAAATACCAAATATTTTTTTCACAAAAAATCTGGGAAAATATTTTTGGCAAAAAAATGAAATTTCAAATTGGCTTTTTTGGCTATAACTTGACTAAAAATGGTCAGAGAGCAAAAAGGAGTACCATTTTGTACTCCTTACAACCAATACTAACAACCCCTTTCACTTTTAAACTGATTTTGTAAAATTAATTTTTGGCCAAATTTTCGAATTTTTTGTAAGGGGTACCATCATCAAAATTTGCAAAAAATTGAAACCTCCTAGAATTCCAAAACTTGAATGCAATTCGATTGGGATTCAAGAAACAAACTCAACGAGGTATGACATTCCATATTTGGGTAATTATTTCGAATGTTTTGATCAAAATACCAAATATTTTTTTCACAAAAAATCTGGGAAAATATTTTTGGCAAAAAAATGAAATTTCAAATTGCCTTTTTTGGCTATAACTTGACTAAAAATGGTCAGAGATCAAAAAGGAGTACCATTTTGTACTCCTTACAACCAATACTAACAACCCCTTTCACTTTTAAACTGATTTTGTAAAATTAATTTTTGGCCAAATTTTCGAATTTTTTGTAAGGGGTACCATCATCAAAATTTGCAAAAAATTGAAACCTCCTAGAATTCCAAAACTTGAATGCAATTCGATTGGGATTCAAGAAACAAACTCAACGAGGTATGACATTCCATATTTGGGTAATTATTTCGAATGTTTTGATCAAAATACCAAATATTTTTTTCACAAAAAATCTGGGAAAATATTTTTGGCAAAAAAATGAAATTTCAAATTGCCTTTTTTGGCTATAACTTGACTAAAAATGGTCAGAGATCAAAAAGGAGTACCATTTTGTACTCCTTACAACCAATACTAACAACCCCTTTCACTTTTAAACTGATTTTGTAAAATTAATTTTTGGCCAAATTTTCGAATTTTTTGTAAGGGGTACCATCATCAAAATTTGCAAAAAATTGAAACCTCCTAGAATTCCAAACTTGAATGCAATTCGATTGGGATTCAAGAAACAAACTCAACGAGGTATGACATTCCATATTTGGGTAATTATTTCGAATGTTTTGATCAAAATACCAAATATTTTTTTCACAAAAATCTGGGAAAATATTTTTGGCAAAAAAATGAAATTTCAAATTGCCTTTTTGGCTATAACTTGACTAAAAATGGTCAGAGATCAAAAAGGAGTACCATTTTGTACTCCTTACAACCAATACTAACAACCCCTTTCACTTTTAAACTGATTTTGTAAAATTAATTTTTGGCCAAATTTTCGAATTTTTTGTAAGGGGTACCATCATCAAATTTTTGCAAAAATTGAAACCTCCTAGAATTCCAAAACTTGAATGCAATTCGATTGGGATTCAAGAAACAAACTCAACGAGGTATGACATTCCATATTTGGGTAATTATTTCGAATGTTTTGATGAAAATACCAAATATTTTTTTCACAAAAAATCTGGGAAAATATTTTTGGCAAAAAATGAAATTTCAAATTGGCTTTTTGGCTATAACTTGACTAAAAATGGTCAGAGATCAAAAAGGAGTACCATTTTGTACTCCTTACAACCAATACTAACAACCCTTTCACTTTTAAACTGATTTTGTAAAATTAATTTTTGGCCAAATTTTCGAATTTTTTGTAAGGGGTACCATCATCAAAATTTGCAAAAAATTGAAACCTCCTAGAATTCCAAAACTTGAATGCAATTCGATTGGGATTCAAGAAACAAACTCAACGAGGTATGACATTCCATATTTGGGTAATTATTTCGAATGTTTTGATGAAAATACCAAATATTTTTTTCACAAAAAATCTGGGAAAATATTTTTGGCAAAAAAATGAAATTTCAAATTGGCTTTTTTGGCTATAACTTGACTAAAAATGGTCACAGAGCAAAAAGGAGTACCATTTTGTACTCCTTACAACCAATACTAACAACCCCTTTCACTTTTAAACTGATTTTGTGTAAATTAATTTTTGGCCAAATTTTCGCTTTTTTGTAAGGGTACCATCATCAAAATTTGCAAAAAATGAAACATCCTAGAATTCCAAACTTGAATGCAATCGATTGGGATTTAAGAAACAAACTCAACGAGGTATGACATTCCATATTTGGGTAATTATTTCGAATGTTTTGATCAAAATACCAAATATTTTTTTCACAAAAAATCTGGGAAAATATTTTTGGCAAAAAAATGAAATTTCAAATTGGCTTTTTTGGCTATAACTTGACTAAAAATGGTCAAGAGCAAAAAGGAGTACCATTTTGTACTCCTTACAACCAATACTAACAACCCCTTTCACTTTTAAACTGATTTTGTAAATTAATTTTTGGCCAAATTTTCGTTTTTTGTAAGGGGTACCATCATCAAAATTTGCAAAAAATGAAACATCCTAGAATTCCAAACTTGAATGCAGATCGATTGGGATTTAAGAAACAAACTCAACGAGGTATGACATTCCATATTTGGGTAATTATTTCGAATGTTTTGATCAAAATACCAAATATTTTTTTCACAAAAAATCTGGGAAAATATTTTTGGCAAAAAACTGAAATTTCAAATTGGCTTTTTTGGCTATAACTTGACTAAAAATGGTCACAGAGCAAAAAGGAGTACCATTTTGTACTCCTTACAACCAATACTAACAACCCCTTTCACTTTTAAGCTGATTTTGTAAATTAATTTTTGGCCAAATTTTCGCTTTTTTGTAAGGGTACCATCATCAAAATTTGCAAAAAATGAAACATCCTAGAATTCCAAACTTGAATGATCGATTGGGATTTAAGAAACAAACTCAACGAGGTATGACATTCCATATTTGGGTAATTATTTCGAATGTTTTGATCAAAATACCAAATATTTTTTTCACAAAAAATCTGGGAAAATATTTTTGGCAAAAAAATGAAATTTCAAATTGGCTTTTTTGGCTATAACTTGACTAAAAATGGTCAGAGAGCAAAAAGGAGTACCATTTTGTACTCCTTACAACCAATACTAACAACCCCTTTCACTTTTAACTGATTTTGTGAAATTAATTTTTGGCCAAATTTTCGCTTTTTTGTAAGGGTACCATCATCAAAATTTGCAAAAAAATGAAACATCCTAGAATTCCAAACTTGAATGCAATCGATTGGGATTTAAGAAACAAACTCAACGAGGTATGACATTCCATATTTGGGTAATTATTTCGAATGTTTTGATCAAAATACCAAATATTTTTTTCACAAAAAATCTGGGAAAATATTTTTGGCAAAAAAATGAAATTTCAAATTGGCTTTTTTGGCTATAACTTGACTAAAAATGGTCAGAGCAAAAAGGAGTACCATTTTGTACTCCTTACAACCAATACTAACAACCCCTTTCACTTTTAACTGATTTTGAAATTAATTTTTGGCCAAATTTTCGAGGGTACCATCATCAAAATTTGCAAAAAAATGAAACATCCTAGAATTCCAAACTTGAATGCAATCGATTGGGATTTAAGAAACAAACTCAACGAGGTATGACATTCCATATTTGGGTAATTATTTCGAATGTTTTGATCAAAATACCAAATATTTTTTTCACAAAAAATCTGGGAAAATATTTTTGGCAAAAAATGAAATTTCAAATTGGCTTTTTTGGCTATAACTTGACTAAAAATGGTCACAGAGCAAAAAGGAGTACCATTTTGTACTCCTTACAACCAATACTAACAACCCCTTTCACTTTTAACTGATTTTGTAAATTAATTTTTGGCCAAATTTTCGCTTTTTTTGTAAGGGTACCATCATCAAAATTTGCAAAAAATGAAACATCCTAGAATTCCCAAACTTGAATGCAATTCGATTGGGATTTAAGAAACAAACTCAACGAGGTATGACATTCCATATTTGGGTAATTATTTCGAATGTTTTGATCAAAATACCAAATATTTTTTTCACAAAAAATCTGGGAAAATATTTTTGGCAAAAAATGAAATTTCAAATTGGCTTTTTGGCTATAACTTGACTAAAAATGGTACAGAGCAAAAAGGAGTACCATTTTGTACTCCTTACAACCAATACTAACAACCCCTTTCACTTTTAACTGATTTTGTAAATTAATTTTTGGCCAAATTTTCGCTTTTTTGTAAGGGTACCATCATCAAAATTTGCAAAAAATGAAACATCCTAGAATTCCAAACTTGAATGCAATCGATTGGGATTTAAGAAACAAACTCAACGAGGTATGACATTCCATATTTGGGTAATTATTTCGAATGTTTTGATCAAAATACCAAATATTTTTTTCACAAAAAATCTGGGAAAATATTTTTGGCAAAAAAATGAAATTTCAAATTGGCTTTTTTGGCTATAACTTGACTAAAAATGGTCACAGAGCAAAAAGGAGTACCATTTTGTACTCCTTACAACCAATACTAACAACCCCTTTCACTTTTAAGCTGATTTTGTAAATTAATTTTTGGCCAAATTTTCGCTTTTTTGTAAGGGGTACCATCATCAAAATTTGCAAAAAATGAAACATCCTAGAATTCCAAACTTGAATGCAATCGATTGGGATTTAAGAAACAAACTCAACGAGGTATGACATTCCATATTTGGGTAATTATTTCGAATGTTTTGATCAAAATACCAAATATTTTTTTCACAAAAAATCTGGGAAAATATTTTTGGCAAAAAATGAAATTTCAAATTGGCTTTTTTGGCTATAACTTGACTAAAAATGGTCACAGAGCAAAAAGGAGTACCATTTTGTACTCCTTACAACCAATACTAACAACCCCTTTCACTTTTAAACTGATTTTGTAAATTAATTTTTGGCCAAATTTTCGCTTTTTTGTAAGGGTACCATCATCAAAATTTGCAAAAAATGAAACATCCTAGAATTCCAAACTTGAATGCAATCGATTGGGATTTAAGAAACAAACTCAACGAGGTATGACATTCCATATTTGGGTAATTATTTCGAATGTTTTGATCAAAATACCAAATATTTTTTTCACAAAAAATCTGGGAAAATATTTTTGGCAAAAAATGAAATTTCAAATTGGCTTTTTTGGCTATAACTTGACTAAAAATGGTCAGAGAGCAAAAAGGAGTACCATTTTGTACTCCTTACAACCAATACTAACAACCCCTTTCACTTTTAAACTGATTTTGTAAATTAATTTTTGGCCAAATTTTCGCTTTTTTGTAAGGGTACCATCATCAAAATTTGCAAAAAATGAAACATCCTAGAATTCCCAAACTTGAATGCAGATCGATTGGGATTTAAGAAACAAACTCAACGAGGTATGACATTCCATATTTGGGTAATTATTTCGAATGTTTTGATCAAAATACCAAATATTTTTTTCACAAAAAATCTGGGAAAATATTTTTGGCAAAAAACTGAAATTTCAAATTGGCTTTTTTGGCTATAACTTGACTAAAAATGGTCACAGAGCAAAAAGGAGTACCATTTTGTACTCCTTACAACCAATACTAACAACCCCTTTCACTTTTAAGCTGATTTTGTAAATTAATTTTTGGCCAAATTTTCGATTTTTTGTAAGGGGTACCATCATCAAAATTTGCAAAAAATGAAACATCCTAGAATTCCAAACTTGAATGCAATCGATTGGGATTTAAGAAACAAACTCAACGAGGTATGACATTCCATATTTGGGTAATTATTTCGAATGTTTTGATCAAAATACCAAATATTTTTTTCACAAAAAATCTGGGAAAATATTTTTGGCAAAAAAATGAAATTTCAAATTGGCTTTTTTGGCTATAACTTGACTAAAAATGGTCACAGAGCAAAAAGGAGTACCATTTTGTACTCCTTACAACCAATACTAACAACCCCTTTCACTTTTAACTGATTTTGTGAAATTAATTTTTGGCCAAATTTTCGTTTTTTGTAAGGGGTACATCATCAAAATTTGCAAAAAATGAAATCCTAGAATTCCCAAACTTGAATGCAGATCGATTGGATTAAGAAACAAACTCACGAGGTTATGACATTCCATATTTGGGTAATTATTTCGAATGTTTTGATCAAATACCAAATATTTTTTCACAAAAATCTGGGAAAATATTTTTGGCAAAAAACTGAATTTCAAATTGCTTTTTGGCTAAACTTGACTAAAAATGGTTACAGAGCAAAAAGGAGTACCATTTTGTACTCCTTACAACCAATACTAACAACCCCTTTCACTTTTAAGCTATTTTGTGAAATTAATTTTTGGCCAAATTTTCGCTTTTTTTGTAAGGGGTACCATCATCAAAATTTGCAAAAAAATGAAACATCCTAGAATTCCAAACTTGAATGCAGATCGATTGGGATTTAAGAAACAAACTCAACGAGGTATGACATTCCATATTTGGGTAATTATTTCGAATGTTTTGATCAAAATACCAAATATTTTTTTCACAAAAAATCTGGGAAAATATTTTTGGCAAAAAAATGAAATTTCAAATTGGCTTTTTTGGCTATAACTTGACTAAAAATGGTCACAGAGCAAAAAGGAGTACCATTTTGTACTCCTTACAACCAATACTAACAACCCCTTTCACTTTTAAGCTGATTTTGTGAAATTAATTTTTGGCCAAATTTTCGCTTTTTTGTTAATCATCAAAATTTGAAATGAAACATCCTAGAATTCCCAAACTTGAATGCAGATCGATTGGGATTTAAGAAACAAACTCAACGAGGTATGACATTCCATATTTGGGTAATTATTTCGAATGTTTTGATCAAAATACCAAATATTTTTTTCACAAAAAATCTGGGAAAATATTTTTGGCAAAAAACTGAAATTTCAAATTGGCTTTTTTGGCTATAACTTGACTAAAAATGGTCACAGAGCAAAAAGGAGTACCATTTTGTACTCCTTACAACCAATACTAACAACCCCTTTCACTTTTAAGCTGATTTTGTGAAATTAATTTTTGGCCAAATTTTCGCTTTTTTGTAAGGGGTACCATCATCAAAATTTGCAAAAAAATGAAACATCCTAGAATTCCAAACTTGAATGCAGATCGATTGGGATTTAAGAAACAAACTCAACGAGGTATGACATTCCATATTTGGGTAATTATTTCGAATGTTTTGATCAAAATACCAAATATTTTTTTCACAAAAAATCTGGGAAAATATTTTTGGCAAAAAACTGAAATTTCAAATTGGCTTTTTTGGCTATAACTTGACTAAAAATGGTCACAGAGCAAAAAGGAGTACCATTTTGTACTCCTTACAACCAATACTAACAACCCCTTTCACTTTTAAGCTGATTTTGTAAATTAATTTTTGGCCAAATTTTCGCTTTTTTGTAAGGGTACCATCATCAAAATTTGCAAAAAAATGAAACATCCTAGAATTCCAAACTTGAATGCAGATCGATTGGGATTTAAGAAACAAACTCAACGAGGTATGACATTCCATATTTGGGTAATTATTTCGAATGTTTTGATCAAAATACCAAATATTTTTTTCACAAAAAATCTGGGAAAATATTTTTGGCAAAAAAATGAAATTTCAAATTGGCTTTTTTGGCTATAACTTGACTAAAAATGGTCACAGAGCAAAAAGGAGTACCATTTTGTACTCCTTACAACCAATACTAACAACCCCTTTCACTTTTAAACTGATTTTGTAAATTAATTTTTGGCCAAATTTTCGATTTTTTGTAAGGGTAATCATCAAAATTTGCAAAAAATGAAACATCCTAGAATTCCAAACTTGAATGCAACGATTGGGCCAAACTCATTGTATGACATTCCTTATTGTGGGTAATTGAAATTTCGAATTGTTTATGATTCCAAAATACCAAAATACCAAATATTTTTTCACAAAAAATCTGGGAAAATATTTTTGGCAAAAAACTGAAATTTCAAATTGACTTTTTTTGGCTATAACTTGACTAAAAATTGGTCACAGAGCAAAAAGGATACCATTTTGTACTCCTTACAACCAATACTAACAACCCCTTTCACTTTTAAGCTGATTTTGTGAAATTAATTTTTGGCCAAATTTTCGCTTTTTTGTAAGGGTACCATCATCAAAATTTGCAAAAAAATGAAACATCCTAGAATTCCAAACTTGAATGCAGATCGATTGGGATTTAAGAAACAAACTCAACGAGGTATGACATTCCATATTTGGGTAATTATTTCGAATGTTTTGATCAAAATACCAAATATTTTTTTCACAAAAAATCTGGGAAAATATTTTTGGCAAAAAACTGAAATTTCAAATTGGCTTTTTTGGCTATAACTTGACTAAAAATGGTCACAGAGCAAAAAGGAGTACCAAAATTAATTTTTGGCCAAATTTTCGCTTTTTTGTAAGGGGTACCATCATCAAAATTTGCAAAAAATGAAACATCCTAGAATTCCAAACTTGAATGCAGATCGATTGGGATTTAAGAAACAAACTCAACGAGGTATGACATTCCATATTTGGGTAATTATTTCGAATGTTGTGATCAAAATACCAAATATTTTTTCACAAAAAATCTAGGAAAATATTTTTGGCAAAAAACTGAAATTTCAAATTGTCCTTTTTGGCTAGAACTTGACTAAAAATGGTCACAGAGCAAAAAGGAGTACCATTTTGTACTCCTTACAACCAATACTAAACAACCCCTTTCACCTTTAAGCTGATTTTGTGAAATTAATTTTTGGCCAAATTTTCGCTTTTTTTGTAAGGGGTACCATCATCAAAATTTGCAAAAAAATGAAACATCCTAGAATTCCCAAACTTGAATGCAGATCGATTGGGATTTAAGAAACAAACTCAACGAGGTATGACATTCCATATTTGGGTAATTATTTCGAATGTTGTGATCCAAATACCAAATATTTTTTTCACAAAAAATCTAGGAAAATATTTTTGGCAAAAAACTGAAATTTCAAATTGTCCTTTTTGGCTAGAACTTGACTAAAAATGGTTACAGAGCAAAAAGGAGTACCATTTTGTACTCCTTACAACCAATACTAACAAACCCCTTTCACTTTTAAGCTGATTTTGTGAAATTAATTTTTGGCCAAATTTTCGCTTTTTTTGTAAGGGGTACCATCATCAAAATTTGCCAAAAAATGAAACATCCTAGAATTCCCAAACTTGAATGCAGATCGATTGGGATTTAAGAAACAAACTCAACGATGTATGACATTCCATATTTGGGTAATTATTTCGAATGTTTTGATCAAAATACCAAATATTTTTTTCACACAAAATCTGGGAAAATATTTTTGGCAAAAAACTGAATTTTCAAATTGACTTTTTTGGCTATAACTTGACTAAAAATGGTCACAGAGCAAAAAGGAATACCATTTTGTACTCCTTACAACCAATACTAACAACCCCTTTCACTTTTAAGCTGATTTTGTGAAATTAATTTTTGGCCAAGTTTTCGCTTTTTTTGTAAGGGGTACCATCATCAAAATTTGCAAAAAAATGAAACATCCTAGAATTCCCAAACTTGAATGCAGATCGATTGGGATTTAAGAAACTAACTCAACGAGGTATGACATTCCATATTTGGGTAATTATTTCGAATGTTGTGATCAAAATACCAAATATTTTTTTCACAAAAAATCCGGGAAAATATTTTTGGCAAAAAACTGAAATTTCAAATTGGCTTTTTTGACTAAAACTTGACTAAAAATGGTTACAGAGCAAATAGGAGTACCATTTTGTACTCCTTACAACCAATACTAACAACCCCTTTCACTATTAAGCTGATTTTGTGAAATTAATTTTTGGCCAAATTTTCGCTTTTTTTGTAAAATGTCATCATCAAAATTTGCAAAAAAATGAAACATCCTAGAATTCCCAACTTGAATGCAGATCGATTGGATTTAAGAAACTAACTCAACGAGGTATGACATTCCATATTTGGGTAATTATTTCGAATGTTTTGATCCAAATACCAAATATTTTTTTCACAAAAAATCTGGGAAAATATTTTTGGCAAAAAACTGAATTTTCAAATTGGCTTTTTTGGCTATAACTTGACTAAAAATGGTCACAGAGCAAAAAGGAGTACCATTTTGTACTCCTTACAACCAATACTAACAACTCCTTTCACTTTTAAGCTGATTTTGTGAAATTAATTTTTGGCCAAATTTTCGCTTTTTTTGTAAGGGGTACCATCATCAAAATTTGCAAAAAAATTAAACATCCTAGAATTCCCAAACTTGAATGCAGATCGATTGGGATTTAAGAAACAAACTCAACGAGGTATGACATTCCATATTTGGGTAATTATTTCGAATGTTTTGATCAAAATACCAAATATTTTTTTCACACAAAATCTGGGAAAATATTTTTGGCAAAAAACTGAATTTTCAAATTGACTTTTTTGGCTATAACTTGACTAAAAATGGTCACAGAGCAAAAAGGAATACCATTTTGTACTCCTTACAACCAATACTAACAACCCCTTTCACTTTTAAGCTGATTTTGTGAAATTAATTTTTGGCCAAATTTTCATCAAAATTTGCAAAAAAATGAAACATCCTAGAATTCCCAAACTTGAATGCAGATCGATTGGATTAAGAAACAAACTCAACGAGTATGACATTCCATATTTGGGTAATTATTTCGAATGTTGTGATCCAAATACCAAATATTTTTTTCACAAAAAATCTAGGAAAATATTTTTGGCAAAAAACTGAAATTTCAAATTGTCCTTTTTGGCTAGAACTTGACTAAAAATGGTTACAGAGCAAAAAGGAGTACCATTTTGTACTCCTTACAACCAATACTAACAACCCCTTTCACTTTTAAGCTGATTTTGTGAAATTAATTTTTGGCCAAATTTTCGCTTTTTTTATAAGGGGTACCATCATCAAAATTTGCAAAAAAATGAAACATCCTAGAATTCCCAAACTTGAATGCAGATCGATTGGGATTTAAGAAACAAACTCAACGAGGTATGACATTCCATATTTGGGTAATTATTTCGAATGTTGTGATCAAAATACCAAATATTTTTTTCACAAAAAATCTAGGAAAATATTTTTGGCAAAAAACTGAAATTTCAAATTGTCCTTTTTGGCTAGAACTTGACTAAAAATGGTCACAGAGCAAAAAGGAGTACCATTTTGTACTCCTTACAACCAATACTAACAACCCCTTTCACCTTTAAGCTGATTTTGTGAAATTAATTTTTGGCCAAATTTTCGCTTTTTTGTAAGGGGTACCATCATCAAAATTTGCAAAAAATGAAACATCCTAGAATTCCCAAACTTGAATGCAGATCGATTGGGATTTAAGAAACAAACTCAACGAGGTATGACATTCCATATTTGGGTAATTATTTCGAATGTTGTGATCCAAATACCAAATATTTTTTTCACAAAAAATCTAGGAAAATATTTTTGGCAAAAAACTGAAATTTCAAATTGTCCTTTTTGGCTAGAACTTGACTAAAATGGTTACAGAGCAAAAAGGAGTACCATTTTGTACTCCTTACAACCAATACTAACAACCCCTTTCACTTTTAAGCTGATTTTGTGAAATTAATTTTTGGCCAAATTTTCGCTTTTTTTGTAAGGGGTACCATCATCAAAATTTGCCAAAAATGAAACATCCTAGAATTCCCAAACTTGAATGCAGATCGATTGGGATTTAAGAAACAAACTCAACGATGTATGACATTCCATATTTGGGTAATTATTTCGAATGTTTTGATCAAAATACCAAATATTTTTTCACACAAAATCTGGGAAAATATTTTTGGCAAAAAACTGAATTTTCAAATTGACTTTTTTGGCTATAACTTGACTAAAAATGGTCACAGAGCAAAAGGAATACCATTTTGTACTCCTTACAACCAATACTAACACCCCTTTCACTTTTAAGCTGATTTTGTGAAATTAATTTTTGGCCAAGTTTTCGCTTTTTTTGTAAGGGGTACCATCATCAAAATTTGCAAAAAAATGAAACATCCTAGAATTCCCAAACTTGAATGCAGATCGATTGGGATTTAAGAAACTAACTCAACGAGGTATGACATTCCATATTTGGGTAATTATTTCGAATGTTGTGATCAAAATACCAATATTTTTTTCACAAAAATCCGGGAAAATATTTTTGGCAAAAACTGAAATTTCAAATTGGCTTTTTTGACTAAAACTTGACTAAAAATGGTTACAGAGCAAAAAGGAGTACCATTTTGTACTCCTTACAACCAATACTAACAACCCCTTTCACTATTAAGCTGATTTGTGAAATTAATTTTTGGCCAAATTTTCGCTTTTTTTGTAAAATGTCATCATCAAAATTTGCAAAAAAATGAAACATCCTAGAATTCCCAAACTTGAATGCAGATCGATTGGGATTTAAGAAACTAACTCAACGAGGTATGACATTCCATATTTGGGTAATTATTTCGAATGTTTTGATCCAAATACCAAATATTTTTTCACAAAAAATCTGGGAAAATATTTTTGGCAAAAAACTGAATTTTCAAATTGGCTTTTTTGGCTATAACTTGACTAAAAATGGTCACAGAGCAAAAAGGAGTACCATTTTGTACTCCTTACAACCAATACTAACAACTCCTTTCACTTTTAAGCTGATTTTGTGAAATTAATTTTTGGCCAAATTTTCGCTTTTTTTGTAAGGGGTACCATCATCAAATTTGCAAAAAAATTAAACATCCTAGAATTCCCAAACTTGAATGCAGATCGATTGGGATTTAAGAAACAACTCAACGAGGTATGACATTCCATATTTGGGTAATTATTTCGAATGTTTTGATCAAAATACCAAATATTTTTTTCACAAAAAATCTGGGAAAATATTTTTTGCAAAAAACTGAAATTTTAAATTGGCTTTTTTGGCTATAACTTGACTAAAAATGGTCACAGAGCAAAAAGGAGTACCATTTTGTACTCCTTACAACCAATACTAACAACCCCTTTCACTTTTAAGCTGATTTTGTGAAATTAATTTTTGGCCAAATTTTCGCTTTTTTGTACCATCATCAAAATTTGCAAAAAAATTAAACATCCTAGAATTCCCAAACTTGAATGCAGATCGATTGGGATTTAAGAAACAAACTCAACGAGGTATGACATTCCATATTTGGGTAATTATTTCGAATGTTTTGATCAAAATACCAAATATTTTTTTCACACAAAATCTGAGAAAATATTTTTGGCAAAAAACTGAATTTTCAAATTGACTTTTTTGGCTATAACTTGACTAAAAATGGTCACAGAGCAAAAAGGAATACCATTTTGTACTCCTTACAACCAATACTAACAACCCCTTTCACTTTTAAGCTGATTTTGTGAAATTAATTTTTGGCCAAATTTTCGCTTTTTTTGTAAGGGGTACCATCATCAAAATTTGCAAAAAAATGAAACATCCTAGAATTCCCAAACTTGAATGCAGATCGATTGGATTTAAGAAACAAACTCAACGAGTATGACATTCCATATTTGGGTAATTATTTCGAATGTTGTGATCAAAATACCAAATATTTTTTTCACAAAAAATCCGGGAAAATATTTTTGGCAAAAAACTGAAATTTCAAATTGGCTTTTTTGACTAAAACTTGACTAAAAATGGTTACAGAGCAAAAAGGAGTACCATTTTGTACTCCTTACAACCAATACTAACAACCCCTTTCACTTTTAAGCTGATTTTGTGAAATTAATTTTTGGCCAATTTTTCGCTTTTTTTGTAAGGGGTATCATCATCAAAATTTGCAAAAAAATGAAACATCCTAGAATTCCCAAACTTGAATGCAGATCGATTGGGATTTAAGAAACAAACTCAACGAGGTATGACATTCCATATTTGAGTAATTATTTCGAATGTTTTGATCAAAATACCAAATATTTTTTTCACAAAAAATCTGGGAAAATATTTTTGGCAAAAAACTGAAATTTCAAATTGGCTTTTTTGGCTATAACTTGACTAAAAATGGTCAGAGAGCAAAAAGGAGTACCATTTTGTACTCCTTACAACCAATACTAACAACCCCTTTCACTTTTAAGCTGATTTTGTGAAATTAATTTTTGGCCAAATTTTCGCTTTTTTTGTAAGGGTACCATCATCAAATTTGCAAAAAAATGAAACATCCTAGAATTCCCAAACTTGAATGCAGATCGATTGGGATTTAAGAAACAAACTCAACGAGGTATGACATTCCATATTTGGGTAATTATTTCGAATGTTGTGATCAAAATACCAAATATTTTTTTCACAAAAAATCCGGGAAAATATTTTTGGCAAAAAACTGAAATTTCAAATTGGCTTTTTTGACTAAAACTGACTAAAAATGGTTACAGAGCAAAAAGGAGTACCATTTTGTACTCCTTACAACCAATACTAACAACCCCTTTCACTATTAAGCTGATTTTGTGAAATTAATTTTTGGCCAAATTTTCGCTTTTTTTGTCATCAAAATTTGCAAAAAAATGAAACATCCTAGAATTCCCAAACTTGAATGCAGATCGATTGGGATTTAAGAAACAAACTCAACGAGGTATGACATTCCATATTTGGGTAATTATTTCGAATGTTTTGATCAAAATACCAAATATTTTTTTCACACAAAATCTGGGAAAATATTTTTGGCAATAAACTGAATTTTCAAATTGACTTTTTTGGCTATAACTTGACTAAAAATGGTCACAGAGCAAAAAGGAATACCATTTTGTACTCCTTACAACCAATACTAACAACCCCTTTCACTTTTAAGCTGATTTTGTGAAATTAATTTTGGCCAAATTTTCGCTTTTTTTGTAAGGGGTACCATCATCAAAATTTGCAAAAAAATGAAACATCCTAGAATTCCCAAACTTGAATGCAGATCGATTGGGATTTAAGAAACAAACTCAACGAGGTATGACATTCCATATTTGGGTAATTATTTCGAATGTTGTGATCAAAATACCAAATATTTTTTTCACAAAAAATCCGGGAAAATATTTTTGGCAAAAAACTGAAATTTCAAATTGGCTTTTTTGACTAAAACTTGACTAAAAATGGTTACAGAGCAAAAAGGAGTACCATTTTGTACTCCTTACAACCAATACTAACAACCCCTTTCACTTTTAAGCTGATTTTGTGAAATTAATTTTTGGCCAATTTTTCGCTTTTTTTGTAAGGGGTATCATCATCAAAATTTGCAAAAAAATGAAACATCCTAGAATTCCCAAACTTGAATGCAGATCGATTGGGATTTAAGAAACAAACTCAACGAGGTATGACATTCCATATTTGGGTAATTATTTCGAATGTTGTGATCAAAATACCAAATATTTTTTTCACAAAAAATCCGGGGAAAATATTTTTGGCAAAAAACTGAAATTTCAAATTGGCTTTTTTGACTAAAACTTGACTAAAAATGGTTACAGAGCAAAAAGGAGTACCATTTTGTACTCCTTACAACCAATACTAACAACCCCTTTCACTTTTAAGCTGATTTTGTGAAATTAATTTTTGGCCAATTTTTCGCTTTTTTTGTAAGGGGTATCATCATCAAAATTTGCAAAAAAATGAAACATCCTAGAATTCCCAAACTTGAATGCAGATCGATTGGGATTTAAGAAACAAACTCAACGAGGTATGACATTCCATATTTGGGTAATTATTTCGAATGTTTTGATCAAAATACCAAATATTTTTTTCACACAAAATCTGGGAAAATATTTTTGGCAAAAAACTGAATTTTCAAATTGACTTTTTTGGCTATAACTTGACTAAAAATGGTCACAGAGCAAAAAGGAATACCATTTTGTACTCCTTACAACCAATACTAACAACCCCTTTCACTTTTAAGCTGATTTTGTGAAATTAATTTTTGGCCAAATTTTCATCAAAATTTGCAAAAAAATGAAACATCCTAGAATTCCCAAACTGAATGCAGATCGATTGGGATTTAAGAAACAAACTCAACGAGGTATGACATTCCATATTTGGGTAATTATTTCGAATGTTGTGATCAAAATACCAAATATTTTTTTCACAAAAAATCCGGGAAAATATTTTTGGCAAAAAACTGAAATTTCAAATTGGCTTTTTTGACTAAAACTTGACTAAAAATGGTTACAGAGCAAAAAGGAGTACCATTTTGTACTCCTTACAACCAATACTAACAACCCCTTTCACTTTTAAGCTGATTTTGTGAAATTAATTTTTGGCCAATTTTTCGCTTTTTTTGTAAGGGGTATCATCATCAAAATTTGCAAAAAAATTAAACATCCTAGAATTCCCAAACTTGAATGCAGATCGATTGGGATTTAAGAAACAAACTCAACGAGGTATGACATTCCATATTTGGGTAATTATTTCGAATGTTTTGATCAAAATACCAAATATTTTTTCACACAAAATCTGGGAAAATATTTTTGGCAAAAAACTGAATTTTCAAATTGACTTTTTTGGCTATAACTTGACTAAAAATGGTCACAGAGCAAAAAGGAATACCATTTTGTACTCCTTACAACCAATACTAACAACCCCTTTCACTTTTAAGCTGATTTTGTGAAATTAATTTTTGGCCAAATTTTCGCTTTTTTTGTAAGGGGTACCATCATCAAAATTTGCAAAAAAATGAAACATCCTAGAATTCCCAAACTTGAATGCAGATCGATTGGGATTTAAGAAACAAACTCAACGAGGTATGACATTCCATATTTGGGTAATTATTTCGAATGTTTTGATCAAAATACCAAATATTTTTTTCACAAAAAATCTGGGAAAATATTTTTGGCAAAAAACTGAAATTTCAAATTGGCTTTTTTGGCTAGAACTTGACTAAAAATGGTCACAGAGCAAAAAGGAGTACCATTTTGTACTCCTTACAACCAATACTAACAACCCCTTTCACTTTTAAGCTGATTTTGTGAAATTAATTTTTGGCCAAATTTTCGCTTTTTTTGTAAGGGGTACCATCATCAAAATTTGCAAAAAAATGAAACATCCTAGAATTCCCAAAACTTGAATGCAGATCGATTGGGATTTAAGAAACAAACTCAACGAGGTATGACATTCCATATTTGGGTAATTATTTCGAATGTTTTGATCAAAATACCAAATATTTTTTTCACACAAAATCTGGGAAAATATTTTTGGCAAAAAACTGAATTTTCAAATTGACTTTTTTGGCTATAACTTGACTAAAAATGGTCACAGAGCAAAAAGGAATACCATTTTGTACTCCTTACAACCAATACTAACAACCCCTTTCACTTTTAAGCTGATTTTGTGAAATTAATTTTTGGCCAAATTTTCATCAAAATTTGCAAAAAAATGAAACATCCTAGAATTCCCAAACTTGAATGCAGATCGATTGGGATTTAAGAAACAAACTCAACGAGGTATGACATTCCATATTTGGGTAATTATTTCGAATGTTGTGATCAAAATACCAAATATTTTTTTCACAAAAAATCCGGGAAAATATTTTTGGCAAAAAACTGAAATTTCAAATTGGCTTTTTTGACTAAAACTTGACTAAAAATGGTTACAGAGCAAAAAGGAGTACCATTTTGTACTCCTTACAACCAATACTAACAACCCCTTTCACTTTTAAGCTGATTTTGTGAAATTAATTTTTGGCCAATTTTTCGCTTTTTTTGTAAGGGGTATCATCATCAAAATTTGCAAAAAAATGAAACATCCTAGAATTCCCAAACTTGAATGCAGATCGATTGGGATTTAAGAAACAAACTCAACGAGGTATGACATTCCATATTTGGGTAATTATTTCGAATGTTGTGATCAAAATACCAAATATTTTTTTCACAAAAAATCCGGGAAAATATTTTTGGCAAAAAACTGAAATTTCAAATTGGCTTTTTTGACTAAAACTTGACTAAAAATGGTTACAGAGCAAAAAGGAGTACCATTTTGTACTCCTTACAACCAATACTAACAACCCCTTTCACTTTTAAGCTGATTTTGTGAAATTAATTTTTGGCCAATTTTTCGCTTTTTTTGTAAGGGGTATCATCATCAAAATTTGCAAAAAAATGAAACATCCTAGAATTCCCAAACTTGAATGCAGATCGATTGGGATTTAAGAAACAAACTCAACGAGGTATGACATTCCATATTTGGGTAATTATTTCGAATGTTTTGATCAAAATACCAAATATTTTTTTCACACAAAATCTGGGAAAATATTTTTGGCAAAAAACTGAATTTTCAAATTGACTTTTTTGGCTATAACTTGACTAAAAATGGTCACAGAGCAAAAAGGAATACCATTTTGTACTCCTTACAACCAATACTAACAACCCCTTTCACTTTTAAGCTGATTTTGTGAAATTAATTTTTGGCCAAATTTTCATCAAAATTTGCAAAAAAATGAAACATCCTAGAATTCCCAAACTTGAATGCAGATCGATTGGGATTTAAGAAACAAACTCAACGAGGTATGACATTCCATATTTGGGTAATTATTTCGAATGTTGTGATCAAAATACCAAATATTTTTTCACAAAAAATCCGGGAAAATATTTTTGGCAAAAAACTGAAATTTCAAATTGGCTTTTTTGACTAAAACTTGACTAAAAATGGTTACAGAGCAAAAAGGAGTACCATTTTGTACTCCTTACAACCAATACTAACAACCCCTTTCACTTTTAAGCTGATTTTGTGAAATTAATTTTTGGCCAATTTTTCGCTTTTTTTGTAAGGGGTATCATCATCAAAATTTGCAAAAAAATTAAACATCCTAGAATTCCCAAACTTGAATGCAGATCGATTGGGATTTAAGAAACAAACTCAACGAGGTATGACATTCCATATTTGGGTAATTATTTCGAATGTTTTGATCAAAATACCAAATATTTTTTTCACACAAAATCTGGGAAAATATTTTTGGCAAAAAACTGAATTTTCAAATTGACTTTTTTGGCTATAACTTGACTAAAAATGGTCACAGAGCAAAAAGGAATACCATTTTGTACTCCTTACAACCAATACTAACAACCCCTTTCACTTTTAAGCTGATTTTGTGAAATTAATTTTTGGCCAAATTTTCGCTTTTTTTGTAAGGGGTACCATCATCAAAATTTGCAAAAAAATGAAACATCCTAGAATTCCCAAACTTGAATGCAGATCGATTGGGATTTAAGAAACAAACTCAACGAGGTATGACATTCCATATTTGGGTAATTATTTCGAATGTTTTGATCAAAATACCAAATATTTTTTTCACAAAAAATCTGGGAAAATATTTTTGGCAAAAAACTGAAATTTCAAATTGGCTTTTTTGGCTAGAACTTGACTAAAAATGGTCACAGAGCAAAAAGGAGTACCATTTTGTACTCCTTACAACCAATACTAACAACCCCTTTCACTTTTAAGCTGATTTTGTGAAATTAATTTTTGGCCAAATTTTCGCTTTTTTTGTAAGGGGTACCATCATCAAAATTTGCAAAAAAATGAAACATCCTAGAATTCCCAAAACTTGAATGCAGATCGATTGGGATTTAAGAAACAAACTCAACGAGGTATGACATTCCATATTTGGGTAATTATTTCGAATGTTTTGATCAAAATACCAAATATTTTTTTCACACAAAATCTGGGAAAATATTTTTGGCAAAAAACTGAATTTTCAAATTGACTTTTTTGGCTATAACTTGACTAAAAATGGTCACAGAGCAAAAAGGAATACCATTTTGTACTCCTTACAACCAATACTAACAACCCCTTTCACTTTTAAGCTGATTTTGTGAAATTAATTTTTGGCCAAATTTTCATCAAAATTTGCAAAAAAATGAAACATCCTAGAATTCCCAAACTTGAATGCAGATCGATTGGGATTTAAGAAACAAACTCAACGAGGTATGACATTCCATATTTGGGTAATTATTTCGAATGTTGTGATCAAAATACCAAATATTTTTTTCACAAAAAATCCGGGAAAATATTTTTGGCAAAAAACTGAAATTTCAAATTGGCTTTTTTGACTAAAACTTGACTAAAAATGGTTACAGAGCAAAAAGGAGTACCATTTTGTACTCCTTACAACCAATACTAACAACCCCTTTCACTTTTAAGCTGATTTTGTGAAATTAATTTTTGGCCAATTTTTCGCTTTTTTTGTAAGGGGTATCATCATCAAAATTTGCAAAAAAATTAAACATCCTAGAATTCCCAAACTTGAATGCAGATCGATTGGGATTTAAGAAACAAACTCAACGAGGTATGACATTCCATATTTGGGTAATTATTTCGAATGTTTTGATCAAAATACCAAATATTTTTTTCACACAAAATCTGGGAAAATATTTTTGGCAAAAAACTGAATTTTCAAATTGACTTTTTTGGCTATAACTTGACTAAAAATGGTCACAGAGCAAAAAGGAATACCATTTTGTACTCCTTACAACCAATACTAACAACCCCTTTCACTTTTAAGCTGATTTTGTGAAATTAATTTTTGGCCAAATTTTCGCTTTTTTGTAAGGGGTACCATCATCAAAATTTGCAAAAAAATGAAACATCCTAGAATTCCCAAACTTGAATGCAGATCGATTGGGATTTAAGAAACAAACTCAACGAGGTATGACATTCCATATTTGGGTAATTATTTCGAATGTTTTGATCAAAATACCAAATATTTTTTTCACAAAAAATCTGGGAAAATATTTTTGGCAAAAAACTGAAATTTCAAATTGGCTTTTTTGGCTAGAACTTGACTAAAAATGGTCACAGAGCAAAAAGGAGTACCATTTTGTACTCCTTACAACCAATACTAACAACCCCTTTCACTTTTAAGCTGATTTTGTGAAATTAATTTTTGGCCAAATTTTCGCTTTTTTTGTAAGGGGTACCATCATCAAAATTTGCAAAAAAATGAAACATCCTAGAATTCCCAAAACTTGAATGCAGATCGATTGGGATTTAAGAAACAAACTCAACGAGGTATGACATTCCATATTTGAGTAATTATTTCGAATGTTTTGATCAAAATACCAAATATTTTTTTCACAAAAAATCTGGGAAAATATTTTTGGCAAAAAACTGAAATTTCAAATTGGCTTTTTTGGCTAGAACTTGACTAAAAATGGTCACAGAGCAAAAAGGAGTACCATTTTGTACTCCTTACAACCAATACTAACAACCCCTTTCGCTGATTTTGTGAAATTAATTTTTGGCCAAATTTTCGCTTTTTTTGTAAGGGTACCCTCATCAAAATTTGCAAAAAATGGACAAAAAATAGAAATTCCTTTTTTGAACACAGTTCGATTGGAAATTTAATTACGAGCTCAACGAGGTATTACATTCCATATTTGGACCATTTTTTTTAATGTTCTGATAAAAAAAACGGATGTAGTGATCAGTATTGTGAAGCTACTGGGTATCCGGCCAATCGGCCCCTGTTTTCCTGAAAAATGTAGTTGCGATGGCGCCATCACTCTCAGATCTTCGGCCCTCAGACGGAATTATACCAAAGTCTGGGATGCCACCCAAATGGGGAATGAGCGATGTGACGATGGAACTGACAAGCTGTCCGGCCGAATCCTAATCCCTGTGAAAAGTGGGGAAAGTGAATGGTGGAATCCGGTAGTGAACACGTTCTGCCGAGACGAAACGCATTTGAATTTCGGCATGCATTTTGAAAGTAATTTATTAACCCGCCTGCATTGTGTATTAATTAAGCGTTCTGATTTACTACGCACGGAGTGGGGGTAATCTCTGGCCCCCTGCAGTCCCGAATTATTTATTTCACTTTAATGGGCAGCCAGTGGGGGCTGGCAGGCGTTAGTGGCGCCTTTCCGGGGATTTAGGCTACTGCAAACATCTCATCCATCTGGCCATTCAGCTAGAGATTATGCCAAGTTGATGGCCAATGTCACGGGCCAGTGCCAATGGAACTTGGCACTCAGCAGAATGTCTGATAGTTAATGGCCGAAATGATTACACTTTAATGGCAGATAAGTCAAGAAACCCCAATGCTCATGGCCAAAAATAAATGCTAGGAAACACAACGCACTTGTATATATTTTATAAGATTTAAAAAAAACTATTTGTATTCTTTTTGTTAAGCACAACACTTTAGAAAAGCATTTAAACTATTGCATACTTCTCGGCCAAAGTTTATGTAAAAGTTTATGTAGATAAAAGTCCAAAAAGTAAAGTGTCAAAATGCGAACTTCAATTTGATTTGATTTCAAAAACGAACGAATGACGCTTATAAATGTTTAGCTTTTCAGCGGTAATTTAACAAATATGCTAGTATATTTTTTAAAAGTTATAATAGAAGAACGATATATATATAATACAAATCCCCTAAAATAGCATTCTTTTGGGCTGTGAATATATGAATGAAATGATGTAATGTGATACAGCAAACTCTCCTAAGTGAAACTACCTGATATTCAACTAATTAATATTTATTTACAAAGTACTAGCATTCTTCAAAATGTTACATCTTATCAGGCATTAAATAATCTTTATCTGAGATTAGAAAACTGAACAAATAATATTCATATTTTCATAATTCGTACCATCGCAATTATAACAGCATTTATTTGAAATTCTGTAGGAGTACGCTCTACTGAATATTCACTGTAGCAAATTGTAAAGTTGATTCAAGCGAAACTGAGAGCAAAGAGTGTACAAACAAAACTAAGGCGATCGAATAGCACGCCCTGAAATACATTATCTACACTAAGAAAAGTTCGAAGAGATACTATCTTAGAGATAAAAAAGGGATAGTGATAAAATCATAAAATCAAATGCAACACATTAGTGTTTGATAAAACTAAACCTCAAAGATACATTTAAGAGATGTACTTTTAAATTCAAAATAGATCTTATGTCGTTATAATAATGTGTGTTTTTCTAAGTGTTCAACAACGTAAACAAACAACTTTTGCAAATACATACTAGACTGGAACTACATATATAAGAATTATTAGAGAAAATATTTAAGATATACTATTATTAAGACTAATACTTATTAGTACAGCAACTTAACCTCATATTGTGATATCATTGCGATTCTAAAGCTGTTGTGGGTAAAATCTGGTGGATCCCCCCTTTGGGAACTAGGCTACGCCCCTGTGTAATGGGAAGATCGAACAGCGACGTTGGCAGCGACGCCGACTGCGACGCAAAACCGAGTTAACGACGATTTGGAAATCGTTCTCCAAGAGCATTTTCAATTGGGCGTTTCCAGTGTGAAGACCAATTCGAATTTTTCGTGTTTTTTTCGCCAAACTGTGTCAGCCGATTTTCTCGAGCAGCTAGTGAATAGCTATTATTTTTTTTGCTGTGCTAATCTAAAGATTCTAATAAAAAGTGCTCATAAATTAGCTAATAACGTTCCTTCGATCGGTATGTATTGCGGCCACTAATTTTGGCTAAATGACCAAAAAGAAAAAAAAACATCTAACAATCAAACGAAATGAAACCCAATTTAAGCATAAGCATCTCGAATTCTGAACTTGTTTTTCGCATTTCGCCATTAGCATATAAAATATATATACCATCGTATAATGAAAACATATTCAAAAACTTGCCGGACCACGAAGCCAAACTGATAATGAACAAACAGCAGCTGGCGGCTTCAACTATTATGTCAAAAATAAACAAATACATCTATAAAAATTCTTAATCAGCGCGCTAGAGTGTGCGCGAGAGCGAGAGGGCGCGCGGCGCCGAGGGAGATAGCGCGTGTTACAAAATATTAAATGAATTGAATTCGATTGAAGGTCTCTGTAAAGCAAACGCTCCACGTTTGTGTGATTAAATGGGTACTATTCACAAAAAGCCTAGTAAGTGGTAATGTGAGAATGGTTAATTTAAAATGAACTTTATTATCGTTCATAATTAGGCTAATAGCACTACTCACATTCGGTTTACTTACCATCAATACACTGTACTCATAGATAATGAAGATAATACCAGCGATCTGTTTACTTTGTATTAGGCACATGCTTTAAAGATACAGCTAAAGGCATACAAAGCAACTTCCGCCTTCGATTTGCAACGGTGACAGTTTTTTTAAATGCGTATTACTTTACAAAGTTTGTTCATAATATTTGTGCTAATTCTCAAAGTTAAAAGGGAAAGCAACAGTAGAGCATGTATTTCATTTATGCTAGCATGAGATACTTAACCTGCTAGATACATAAAATAAATTGACTTTTTCTACTCAAAAAAGTCCGTAGAGTGTTTGCCCCATTATCGCGAACAAAAAAAAAGGCGAAACGGGCCCCCTGATCGTAACCTTCGCCGGTTCCTAATCTTTCCTCTTCGTGGGGTGGCACCATTTATTTTGGGGTCTGAAACTTTTGGAGGAACAACAGCAGAAACAGAAGCGTATAAAAAACCGGGTGGTGCCAATATGCGTTCCATCATAAAGCCATCATAATCTCCGCCGGCCGTCGTAGCCTTGACTGATAAATGATAACGCCCTCATACATAGATGATAAGGCCAATGGTGTGGCATTAGTGCACTTAGATACAGCGTCTTGTCCAGGATCGGTTGGGTTTCGAGTGGGGCAGCGATAAGACGACTGGGAGTCGCGATTCGCGATTAGGGTATTCTGGCTGCGATGCGATAGGGATAGGGTAGTTCGCCGATCTGCACGTGGCCACCAACCGCAGCCTGTAATCCAAATGTTTCGCTTCTTCATTACCAGGTGAAACAGTGCCAGCAAGATGAGTCCGCCCCAACTTTTGAGCAAGGACTCCCCAGACATTGAGGTAGGTCCTGGGTCATGATTCCCTTACGTTGATAGTGAAACCCTTTTCGTAATTCCTAGGATCTGCTGTCGCTGAATCCGCGCGTGAAGACGCAGTGCTCCGTGGTGGCCACCAAGCAGACGAAGGAGAACAAGAAGCACTGGAAGCGCAATGCGGACCACGCTGCTCCGCCCTGCACCACTCTGGCCAACGACTTCTCGGACATCAAGCACACCACATTGTCGGAGCGCGGAGCTCTGGAGGAGGCGGCCAGGTGCCTCAAGTGCGCCGATGCTCCGTGCCAGAAGTCCTGTCCCACGCAGCTGGACATCAAGAGCTTCATCACGAGCATTGCCAATAAGAATTTCTACGGCGCCGCCAAGGCGATCTTCTCGGACAATCCGCTGGGCCTGACCTGCGGCATGGTCTGTCCCACCAGCGATCTCTGCGTGGGCGGATGCAATCTGCAGGCCTCCGAAGCGGGACCGATTAACATTGGTGGCCTCCAGCAGTTTGCCACCGAGGTGTTCAAGAAGATGGGCGTGAGACAGCGAAGGACACCGCAAGCGGAGGCCAATCCGCTGTCGCAAAAGATCGCCCTCGTGGGCGGCGGACCGGCATCGCTATCGTGCGCCACCTTCCTGGCCCGTCTGGGCTATCGGGATGTGACCATCTACGAGCGGAGAAGCTATCTGGGTGGCCTGAGTGCCGCTGAGATTCCCCAGTATCGTCTGCCCATCGATGCGGTTAACTTCGAGATCGATTTGGTTCGCGATCTGGGCGTACGCATCGAAACGGGTCGCTCGCTGGCCACCAAGGATCTGACCATCCAGGGACTCCTGTCCTCCGGCCATGATGCCGTCTTTGTGGGCATTGGCCTGCCGGAACCGAAGCTGAATCCCATCTTCGCTGGCCTTCAGCCCAGCAATGGTTTCTACACCTCGAAGAACTTCCTGCCCTTGGTGTCGGATGGCTCGAAACCGGGCTTGTGCGCCTGCAAGGCAGCCGCCGGCTTGCCCAAGCTCCATGGCAATGTGATCGTTCTGGGTGCCGGAGATACGGCCTTCGATTGCGCCACCTCGGCGCTGAGATGCGGAGCTCGGCGTGTGTTCGTAGTCTTCCGGAAGGGATCCTCCGGCATTCGTGCTGTGCCCGAAGAGGTGGAGCTGGCGCGTGACGAACGCTGTGAGCTGTTGCCATACCTAAGTCCACGCAAAGTGATAGTCAAGGATGGCCTGATCACCGCCATGGAGTTCTGTCGCACGGAGCAGAACGAAAACGATGAGTGGGTGGAGGATGAGGAGCAGACGCAGCGCTTGAAGGCTAACTTTGTGATCTCTGCCTTTGGATCTGGCCTGGAGGACCAGGATATCAAGGCGGCACTAGCGCCGCTGCAATTCCGCGGCGAATTGCCCGTGGTGGACAGGGTGACGATGCAGAGCAGTGTGAAGCAGGTGTTCCTCGGCGGAGATCTCGCTGGAGTGGCCAACACCACAGTGGAGTCGGTCAATGACGGCAAGGTGGCCGCCTGGAGCATTCATTGCCAGCTGCAGGGCCTGCCACTGGACACGCCGGCTGCACTGCCGCTCTTCTACACGGACATCGATGCCGTGGACATATCGGTGGAGATGTGCGGCATCCGGTTCGAGAATCCCTTTGGCCTGGCCTCCGCACCGCCCACCACCAGCACGGCCATGATCCGGCGCGCCTTTGAGCAGGGCTGGGGCTTTGTGGTGACCAAGACTTTCGGTCTGGACAAGGATCTGGTCACGAATGTCTCGCCGCGCATCGTCAGGGGCACCACGTCGGGCTACAAGTATGGACCGCAGCAGGGCTGCTTCCTGAACATCGAACTGATCTCGGAGAAGCGGGCCGAGTACTGGCTGAAATCGATTGGAGAACTGAAGCGTGACTTCCCCGAGAAGATCGTGATTGCCAGCATTATGTGCAGCTTCAACGAGGACGACTGGACGGAGCTGGCCATCAAGGCGGAGCAGTCGGGTGCCGATGCCCTCGAGCTGAATCTATCGTGTCCCCACGGCATGGGCGAACGAGGAATGGGCTTGGCCTGTGGCCAGGATCCCGAGCTGGTGGAGCAGATCTCTCGCTGGGTGCGAAAGGCGGTCAAGCTGCCCTTCTTCATCAAACTAACGCCAAACATCACGGACATCGTTTCCATTGCGGCGGCCGCGAAGCGAGGAGGAGCCGATGGCGGATCGGCCATCAACACCGTTCAGGGACTGATGGGCCTTAAGGCGGACTCCACCGCCTGGCCGGCGATTGGCAAAGAGCAGCGCACCACCTACGGCGGCGTCTCCGGCAATGCCACTCGTCCGATGGCTCTGAAGGCCATCTCCGACATTGCCAACCGTGTACCGGGATTCCCCATTCTCGGCATCGGTGGTATCGATTCCGGCGAGGTTGCGCTGCAGTTCATTCATGCGGGCGCCACTGTTCTGCAGATCTGCTCCTCCGTACAGAACCAGGACTTCACCGTCATCGAGGACTACTGCACGGCCCTGAAGGCACTGCTCTACCTGAAGGCCAATCCGCCACCAGTCGATGGTCCCTTCTGGGATGGCCAGTCACCACCCACTCCGGTCCACCAGAAGGGCAAGCCCGTTGTCCGTTTGACCGGCGAGGGCAAAGCCACGCTGGGTTTCTTTGGTCCCTACCAGCGGCAGCGCGACATCAAGATGGCCGAGCTGCGAAGCCAGAAGGGAGCTCTTTGGGATGCCGAGCAGGTGAAGGGCACTCCTCCGGCGGTCAATGGAGCACCCAACCCGGCGCCGAGAATCAAGGATGTGATCGGAGCGGCGTTAGACAAGATCGGGTCATACAACAAGCTGGATAACAAACAGCAGAAGGTGGCGCTCATCGATGATGTGAGTGTTGAGTTATCATCAAAGTATCCAAATCTCTAATTGCATCCTTGCTTTCCAGGACATGTGCATAAACTGCGGAAAATGCTATATGACCTGCGCCGATTCCGGCTACCAGGCCATCGAATTCGACAAGGACACCCACATTCCGCATGTGAACGACGATTGCACGGGCTGCACACTCTGCGTCTCTGTTTGTCCCATCATCGACTGCATCACGTAGGTTCCCCAAAGTCACCAGCATCGTATACTGGTTAACTAACTATATTATGTATTCATATATTTTCAGCATGGTGCCCAAGAAGATTCCGCACGTGATCAAGCGAGGAGTCGAGGAGAAGACCTTCTACACCCACGCTCTCAGCCAGTGCCAGTAAAAGTCCCTAGTTCTACGCGAAATACTGATAGTAAATTCCATCTATATAATTCAATTAAATAAAAAAACATGTTTCAAAAGCAACAAATGGGTTTTACCCGTATTTTTTATACGAAAGCCGTTGTAGCGAAAATAACTGAAAAACTATTTTGGTACGATGTTCCTCAATGTCTATTATATATAAATAACCAATCAACGTATTTTATAATCATTTTGATTTTAAATTCGAATTTGAAACTGGCGCGCAACTCAAGTTTTTCCCACCCTTATCGATATCTATCAGCTGATTGTCGAGACCAATTTGTTTAACAAAAAAAGCAAAAAATCGATAAAAAAAATATTATGTGCGAAATTAACGAACAGTTAGGCCAATGTCGCAACAACGAAATTTACTTTAATGTTTCGAAATATATATATAACATTAATTATTTACCATGCTAATTTTCTCATCCCTAACATAGACGATACAATCGAATGGGATCAGCTGTTCGTCGATATTCACAAGTTTAGTTTAGAAAAACAACGGAACGGCGTAGGAATCAAGCAGCTGCTGTGCCCCCAAAAAACTAGTCGTCTTTACTTTCAAATAGGCAATAGATCCAGTCTGAAAACAAAATTCAACGTAAAATTCTAAAGCCATAGAAAATCCGTCATTATTTGAAAGCGTCCGCAGTGCACAGCGCTCCAAATCCAATTCCACCATCCAAGGTAAGCACCCATCGTCGTATTGCATCTCGCATCCAAAATAGCACTGATTGCCAGCAGATTCTACGCATTTGCAGAAGCCTATGATATAATAATGTCTCGATCATTGAGTCGCGTATTGGGTACCAACTGGGCGCCATCCCTGTCCTTTTCACATCCCATATATCGGGGATCCAACACACTGAACGATCTACTGCGCACCAAGGTGGCCACCACGACCATAATTCCGGTGGCTACATACTCCAAGCGTAATGGCCCACCGTCGGATGCCGGCGGATTGTTCAAAACCGTTAAGTCGCGGGATCTCGACGACGACGATGAGCTGAATAGTTTGGAGAGCGAGCCCAACTGGGAACTGACCGCCGAAAGGGGCAATCGCTTCTATCTGCCAAATGGCGTAGGGCCAGCCTGGCAGGGCGACAGCACCACCGTCGGTCTGGCCGAGCCGCTTGGCCACCTGGTCAACTTTTTTAAGGGTCCCAATACGGACAAATCGCACCTGGAATTCACCTGCCAAAATTGTCCCTTGCTTATCCGCTTGCCGCTCTTGGAGCTCTTCCCGGTACCCGTCGTCGCACAGCAGTGCACAAACATCACCATGCTTGTTCTCAGCCACGAAGGAGACATCGAAATGGGCGCCGCCAAGGTGAGAAATCAGTTTTATTCACGCATCCGGACTGTAGCGGGAAATCACACTGCAGTGTATTTGGATGAGGAATGACCTCGTTATTGCCCTGATCATTTGTTTACATGCAATCAAACCAGTTTCGCACGTTGAAAGCTCGGTGGTTGACCTTCCTTAAGTTTGGAACCCAATTTTAAATAAGCCATAAGCCATTTTCAATCATTTGTTATTAGTTTTAGATTTAGCTAATTAGTTTAGAATTGGGTAAGCATGCAGAAAAGTTAGTTTGTTGGAATTTACCTATCATCTACACGAGTATATCTACAATACACCACATACATAACTAATGCCGACTCCCTTTGCAGTTTGTGCTGGCAGCGCGTGAGATGTGCGATCGCCTGCTATCGTACGGCTACTGGGCGGACTTCATCAATCCGTTTAGCGGACGGCCGTATTTTCTACCGCGGGAAGGGGTTAATCTGTACAGGCAGGACTCACGCTTCCGTGGTCTAAACATGCGGATGTCGGAACAGAACCGTTGCACAGTGATTTCCGCTGAGGAGAACGACAGCACCCGCTTCTCGGGCACCATCTACACCACAGCGCCGAATCACTATGGGCAGCTGCTGAAGCTGATTGTGCCGCAGTCGCACAAGGCTGCCCAATGACGCGGATGGTCGACGAAGTTGATGCCATTGGAGTTAGACTCCAAATAATGATGCCGTAGCCTTTTAAGCGATAATGACTGTGTTAACTGTTTAGGTTTCCCGTTTCGACACTGTATATAGCCGACAATGCTGGTGTTATATGCTGCGAAATATAATCGATAAGAATGTTAAGAGCTTGTTTTCCTAGACCACGGCCATCTGTTGGCAGTGCCGCTCGATCTCCTTGAGACGATTGATCAGCGACTGTAGCTCCTCGGCGTTGCAGACAAACTCAACGATGGTCACCCGCTCGCCGCTGCTCTGCCGGAAGTGGCCCAGATTGATGTGGAAGCAGGCCGCGCCCGTGCTGCAGTCAGAGGTGGAGGACTTCACGTCGCACACGATGCGCCACTGGATGTCGGTAATATGCGGAAAACTATGGCCTATCTGCAGTTGTCGGAGAATCAGATCTTTGCGGCTGTCCTCGTACACGCGACTCAGCTCGTCCACGGCAGCTGTATCGAGGTTGAGTTGCTCCAGCTGCTGGCGCAGTTGGAGGCCATCCCAGCCGTGCTTGGTGCCCAGGGCGAAGAGGGTGACCACCGCGTACTCGCTCTGTTTGGCGCAGGCGGCATTCTTGGCATACAGCTCGGGCACGGGAGCAATGGCTGTGGGGGTGTACAAATGGATTAGGTCATGGACTACACGAAGCACCAACTTCCAACTCACTGGCATCTGGATGAAGCGTCAGTTTCAAGGAATTGGCAATGAGCAGTTTGGTGAGTGGCAGCGAAATGATGGCACCCAGGTTCTTTAAGCCGGCCACCACAGTGGGGGAAATAAGGGCAGTTTGCTCGTCGTCTGTGTTCAGGGCAGAGGAACTTCCTGGCGACGCGTCCATATGTGATAGCTTAAATTCCTTGGCTATTTATTAAAACAAAGCAATATTTATGAAATTGAACCGATTGTAAACAAGAAATGCGCCTAACAGCACAGCTAACAGTCTTAACAGCAGCTTTTAAGAGTGCACAACAGCGATGTTACTGTTAAGGCAGTGCGCCCTCGCTAAAGTTGAAAAAGAACCTAGTCCCATGTATTAGAGTGTCTATTAGAGGTAATTTGTATACAGATACAACAAATGATATCTAACGATTTAAATTAAGTTGAGCTGTTGATAGCAAATAAATGGTTTGATTTTACAGATATAAATAATTGTGCTTAAGTATTTAGCTTGAATGTAAACATTTCCCAATTGTTGTTGTCGTGGTAACAGCTAACAACTTAACAGAAGAGAACCGGAACTAGTTTCACGAGCCATGTTAACTCCACCTAATAATTTATTGATCCAAATGCACTATTTACTATTTACAAATCCAGACCTTGCTGCTACACCTTGTAGAAGCACTCCCTGGCCTGTGGCTCGCATTTGTCGTAGGGTTTCAGCATGGCATCACCTCGAGCCACCTTGCCGCCGGCATCGATCTCGTCCAGCTCCGCATCGGGCACACAGGCGCACTGGAAGCTCTTGTTGCCGCGACTGTACAGCTTGCGGGGATAACCGATCCAGGAGCGCTCCTTGCCATCGCCGCTGGTCGTGGTGCACCAGACGCGAGTGCCGCGCTCCTCGCTCCATTCGATATTGCAGCCGGGATACCGGGCGCGCAGTTCCTCCACCTGTCGCTTGGCATCTCGCGCCTGCTCCAGCAGTTGCAGGAACTTATGATGATAGGTGGTCAGGGCGCCCTTCTCATCGTAGAAGCGCCCAATTACCCGTCCCTTGTAGACGTAGTCCTTTTGGTAGAAATCCCGCCATCCGGCCAAACCAATCAGGTCGTCCGGCTTTAGGGTCAACACATCGTCGGCCGTTTTCGGATCGTATGTCTCAAAGTCACCGGAAATAAAGGACACGGAGGCGTCGCGACCCACGAAGAAGTTGTAGCTGCAACCGGATCCGTAGTGCTTGATCCCGCGGCTCACATCGAAGACGGAGCCGAGGAGAGCCAGGTAAAGCGGACGACCCTCTTCCTCGCCATTGAATTTGGCCAGCTCGGCCGGTGTGAAGAGCGTGCCGACATTGTCGGCAGCTTGAAATTCCAGAGGAAAGCTCGCATCCTGTTCAGCTTGGTCCAGGTAGTTGTCCGTTTGGCGACGCAGGAACTGCCTAATCTCTGTGTGGTAAATTCCGCCCAGAACGGCCGCCACAACGAAAAGAAATTGAAATTTGAACAGGTGTCGCAGCAATCCGAACATCTTGCCGTTTCACAGTGCGGAACCAAAACTGGTTCCACTTGAAATTGAAACTAGCGTACGGTTAAGGTGACCATGCCAGGTAAAAGGCCGGTAAACCGGTTTGAATTTAAAATGTTGTGTTTTACATTTTTGTATAGTAATGTTAGTTTTTCAATTAACTCAATTATTTATATTTATATATGAATGTCTGCGATTTTGTTCAGCAAATGTTTGGAACATTTTTGAAGCTTGAAATTTGAAATAAATTCCTTCTAAAATGTTAAAACACAAATAAATAACAAATAACTCAAAAAAAAAAAAAATAACTAGCATTTGGCACAGAACATGCATATTTTTTATTTGCAAAATCCAGGTAAATGAGTTTCTGATCACCTAGCGACGACGAGAGACGCAGGCGTCGATGTGGTTGTTGACCTCCTGGAGGCCGAGCACCGCCTGCGAGGATGCGGAGTGGGTGCACACATTGCCATCGGCGAAGACGGCGGGGATGCGTTCGCTGGTCGACTGACGGATGGTCTTGATGGAGGAGCGCGCACTGACCAGATAGACGGTGGCCTGGACATAGAACTTGGCCATGCAGGTCTGCTTCAGCACGGAGTTCTTGTACGAGTTGCACTTGTTGTAGGTGCTGCCCAAGCTGTAGCCACCAAAGACCAGTTGCTGGGTGGCGGCATTCACATCGGAGGCAATTTCGGCGGATGTGTGGGCAGCCACAACGCCGCAGGCATGCAGATCCTCATGGGCGGCATTCACGATGCGGGTGATCTCCTCATCCTCGGAGGCCACGCACTCGGGACTCTCCTCTCGGCGCGACTCCACCTGCTCGACGGCTGCCTCCAACTCGTGCTGCGGCTCCAGGACGATCTCATCGTACTGCTGCACCAGTGCCTCGCCGGTCGACTTGCCAATGCTGGCCACCTCATCCACCACGCTGCGCACCTCGGCGTCCAGCTGGCTGGGCATGTCCAGTGGTTGGGTCCATCCGCTGGCCACGAAAAGGGTCAGGATAATGGCAACGGCGTATTGCTTCATGTTTGATACTCTTGCTTCTGCTGATGGGGAATTTCAGCATAAATCGTATTTATACCCCGGGCATCTAGGAATGGATTATTCGCAGACGGCAATTGGCTAATCTGGATTGGTGGCCATAAATTTATTGTAGCCATTGTAAATCACTCACTGCCTGGTTGGATTAGTGAACTTTACATTCGGACGCTATTCATAGAGTTAGCGTATTTGGATTTAGATTAAAATTGGTGCGATCAAACAAAGAATCTCAAAAACATCATAACAATGGCTTGTTTGGGAATATATATCACTTAATGGATGGAAAGGGTAGAAAAGAGTTTGACCCTCAATTAAATATATAAATAAAATTTTATTTATTATATTTGGTAATTTAATTTTAATTATTTGGTTTTTGTTCCTTTTATATTATTCCACTTGGTTAATTAAAAATTCTATAAAAATATCGGGGAACTGGGAACACCCAAAAAAGCAAACAACATTAACGCGTGTGTGTCTAATGTCTCAAGTGATTCCATAGATTGGATTGCCAATGTTTTTTTTCTTTCCTGACTTCGCAATGACTTTTAATCGAGGGCATATGAGCAGGCCCATAAATTATATGACATTATCTTCTATAATTATGGCATTATTTAGATGCTTCGATTAGTGCGATTTTGAAGTGGCGAATCCAGTAATAGATGTTTCCTATCGCTCAACGCAAAATAATATAATTTGTGATCTTATCGAAAGTCTCCCTCTCTTTTCAGCCCACTTTCTCTCTCTCTTTTTCTCTGGAGTCGTTGAGGGAAAAAAAAATCAGACGGAAATTATTCCGATTAAAGTAAGCCAAATAATGGGAAATATACCAATTGGCCGATAAAAACGAACTCTTGAATATATTTTAATAAACTGGGGGCACCGATATGGCAATCTGAAAGCGCACCAAGTGAGTCTTCCAGCCATATATAAAGTGATTTCGCAGCGAGATCCCGGCTAAATCCAATAAAAACCAACAATGAGGAGTATTATTTTGGTGTTGGCATTTGCCTTGGCGGCTGTGAGTAGAAAATGAAAGATATATACTATTTAAAATACAATAATAATAGTAGGGTTCTAAAAGTAAAACAAAATTAATAGAATAGGACTCATTTTATCAAGCCTATTCTAATATCAGATCAACAGTGCGTATGCGCGATATGTGATAAAACGTTATCGTATTATCGTTTGAAAAATATTTCAAAAATAGTGATACTACTTATCGAATATATTTTAAATGCCAACAATAAACTTACGAAAAATGTATAGTTGCCATAGAAAATTTTTAAATTTGGTCCACAGTGCGTATGATTAATGTAATTTGACATAGTTTACATACAATTGGAAACCACCAGATATAACAAATCAAATGAAATGCACATGATTTTCAGGTCTCAGCCTTGCAACTGGAGGAGCCGGTTGAACAGGATGCTTCTCTGCAGGAATTGGCCAAGCAGCTGGGTCTCGAACTGAACCTGGACTTCGACCTGAACCTGGGATTCAACTTAGAGGACGAGCTGCCCGAGGAGGGCATCGTGGATGTGGACGAGTTCGCCATCCTGGACCGCATGTTGAGCTTGCTCATCGCCGAATCGAAGGCTCTGGCCAAGGAGATCATCCTGCTGACGGAGCGCCAGCTGCTGAAAATCTTCCTATGGCCCATTAGGGAGCTGGAGAAGCTGGCGGAGGACGTGGAGAGGCGGGCATTGGACGCGGGCGAGTGTGCCATAAATGTGACCAGCAGTTCGGCCAATATGGTGGCGTCCACCACACTGGACTTCGTGGGCTGCGCACGCGATGCCGCTGTCACGTCGATCAATCTGGTGCTGGACACCAAGAAGGCGGTGCTCCAACTGACCCTCGATGGCTATCAGCTGTATCAGCTGAGAAGGGAATGCAAGAGCTACAAGGCCACCAGCATTCGAAAGAAGACATGCAAGGCCATGTTCACCGCCAAGGGCGTCATGTACGTCGCCAATGGACAGGCCTCGCTGCGCCACCTGATCAGACTGCGCAAGAGCGTTCCCGCCGTGGCCACCGATGCGACCAGCTGCACCACCAAGTCCACCGAGAACGCCATCCACGGATTCGACGAGCTCAACGCCGCCATCGATGCCTGTGCCGCCAATTTTAAGTGAATGGAATGGTTGACAAGATATGTTGAATAAAATGTGAAATGCATCGGGTTGTTTTTCGTTTTTTGAGTTATTAGTTTTATTTAAATTTGGTTTCATTATCGTTCATCTTTTTTTAAATACAATAAATAAACATTTAAACTATTTAGTGGTATGTATATATATGTATATATATAAATCGTTTGTTTTTTTTTTTTGTTAAATATTTTAAATAAGTGTATATATATTGTATTTCATGGGGTCTTCGCCATCATCATTTCCATTCGTTCTTCGCCCATCAACTTTTGCCGCGATTACATAATTGTTCTTCGTATTTCATACCAAAACTTTTGCATTTTTCGGAATTGGTTTGTTTTGGTTTTTCGTTTTTAGTTTTTAAAGAAACTTGGTTTGGTTTGTTATATAAGTAAATTGCTGTGTTCGGGCTTACGGTCGTCAAATGTCTCCTATATATTTGTATATATAAATATATATGTATATATATATACTATATATTTACATATATATCGTACTATATACCACACACAGTTGCGTGTAAGTAAAAGTAGCTTGTTGCATAAATACTAATGTATAAATTGTCGGTTTTTGGTTTCTAATCTCTACTCAAGTATGATCCCACATACAAATACAACTAGGTTTTGCATGTACTGGTATATCTGTATATGTATATGTGTCTGTGTGTGGGTGTGGCTGTTGGTGTGTGAGTGTAAGTGTCGGCTGTACATATGTAGAATGTATGTACCGTTATCAATAATTAGTTAAACTGTAGCTAGTATATGTATTTGCCATATGTTGCTCAACAATTTCTTGTACCTCCCGCATTTTACGATTATTTTATGGGAGTTTCTCATTTTCATTTTCGATTGCAGTTTTCCCGTGATTTTCAATTATATATGTTTTTTTTTTTATTAGTCACAGATGTTTTTAGGCGCGCTTGTATGCTTTAATGAATTCAGCGTGTGTTGTATATTATTAATAATTCAATTTGTTATAGTAGAAAAAAAAAATATAAGTAAAAGGCAATTTCTTAGTATTTTTCAATTTTTTGTTGGTTTTTTTTCTGAAAAAATTTGTGCTTAATTTTGTAGAGATTTTCTTTCATTGCCTGCATTCTATTCGTTTAAAACAAAAAATGTTAAGATATTTTTTAGTTAAGGTTTTCGTGTTTTTTTTTCTTTAATTTTAATAATGTATAATATTTAGTTCAATAAATTCGTTACGACACATGGACTAAGACACAGCAAAAAATATTCATGCTTAATTTAGATTCAGTTTGTGTGATTTCTTTTTTTGTTTTTTTTTTTGTATTTTTCGTATTCATCTCGCATTTGATTTGTTATAATTGGTATTATGGCTTCAATTGCATATTATACTTCACATTTCGCGTCCTAAATGCGCTTGTAAATATTTGTCAATAATAAATGATGAAACAGCTTAAGAACTCGAGTTTTCTTTTCTTTTTTTTTGCTATAATTTATGTTTATGTTTTTCATTCGCGAATATTTTGCAAGACACCTACCGGTACCTAGTTTATCTGCCAGCTTCCAAATTTATAGTTATTTTCGAAATTCTTTGCTTTTGGGGCTAAACGTTCAACGGTTTTACGCTCACTGATAACATCCAATCGGTAGTTGGTAATTGTTAATTGGTAAACGGTAATTGGTAATCGGAATCGGTAATTTATAGATAATTTCGTATTTTCCGTATTCTCGTATGCGGTATTCGGTTTTGATATGTTCGCTTCAAATGCGTGTCATGAAAATACATTTGCTTTGCTGATTCTGCAATACAACTTCATTTAATAAAAATATACAGTAGAACCAGGCTACTACATAAGTTAATTTTTTTTATCTATATGTATGTCTGTTGACTAAATTGGGCAAATATTTATGTTTTTACTTTAATTTGTCATTGGGCGTTGTAATTCCGTATTCGTTCGTAAGTGCAAAAACTTCATTTTTGAAACTAAATTTCATCTTCGATTTTCCATATCCATTTTCTACCGTTTTGGGTTTTTTTTTTCAATATTATTATTACAATAGTGTGGCCAAAGCTTATTGTCGGAAGCGTTATGCATTTTAGGTTTAGTTTTTCATTATTTATTCGGTTTTATAACTTTTTTAATGTTTTGTAAAAATATTTTCGTTACTCGTCAATTTCGTGTTGGAATAATGGAACTTTAAAATGAAATGGGAAAAAATGAAACGCAAAATATAAAAGTTATCGAGTTTTTTTCTTTTTGGAAAACATGGTAAGGCTATTTTCGTAGTGTTGTTTGCTGTCATTTTCTCCACACTTGAGTTATTTGCGTTTTGAAAAATGAATATTTCATTTTGGTTCTTTGCTTACATTAATCACTAAAATTTATATTTGTTGTATATATTTTTCCTTCGATAAATGTATATAAATTTTTTTGTTCTGGTTTTCATTTCTTTTGGCGTAACTTTGTGTGAGCTGTGATTTTTTTTCGTTTTTTTTTTATTGTTTTTTTCTGCCCATTCTTAGTTTTTCGTAAAGAAAATGTTTCAAAAAATGTTTAACAAACAATTCAATAGGCTTTACACGAAAAATGATGTGGCATTTACTTATACGTTATATAAATCAATTGTAAAATATATATATTCATATACTCGCTTGTTTGTTCTATGTTAGTTTTGTTGTATAATTAAATATTGCATTTGGTTTCGTTGAACGTCTGGACAATTTTTCATCTTCGCCGATTCGTCGATTTTTCCCCCGATTTCGCATCTACTTAGTGACATAAAGTTACAACTAGTAATAGTATATAGCTGTACGTATTTAAATATGAGTGTTTCATTTCCTTATATTCATTACATTTCATCGTTTCATTTAATTTCCTTGCCTTTGTTTCTGTTCCTTGTGTCGTGATTTTTGGCCCAAGGACGCGGGTGTTTCATTGCCCTGCTAAGTATGCTACAGAAATGTTCGAATAAACGAATAAGGATCGAATACAAATATTCACTCGCCGATTGAACGCTAGTTCCTATAAACCATTTATCATAATATCTTCGGTTGTTTTAGTTTGTTTCTCTATCCCTTTGACGAAAACCATTCCTTGCTTTTGTTTTATATAATTTACAAAAATTTTGATTTCAGTACCTGATTGCAATGGGTTTTTTTTTCGTTTTTTTTTCCTCTTTTGTTTTTGGTTTTGCTTAAAAAAAATACAGACACTTGTAATTGTTGTTGTTGTTGCTTGCTTTAGACATAATTTGAAGTACAATTCATATGTATACATATAGGTATATATTTTGTTCTAGTTTCATATTTAGGCCATAATTTGTGTTTTGGTTTGAATACGAAAACGCTTTCAAAAATTCTACAGGACATCGTAACTTTCTCCCACTGCCGCTGGCTGTTGTAAACTTTAATATGTAAATACACACAATTAGCTATGTTTTATGTTTAAATATTTGGTTTCCGCTACACTAACGCATCTGGAACCCAATGAGCAAAAGTATCTAAGACATATCCTGCGTTCTGGAAAATTGTTTCGCATTCCTACATCCGTTTTAGCACTACAATACAATTGGTTTCGGTTATTGTTGCTTTGTAAATATAGTCGATATATGTGTACAATTATGATCATTGGTTACAAGTACAAGACATTAAAGGAGGGCACACGAATCGAATTTGCTAACAATTGTTATTCCTATTTTCTCAGAGTGTCTAAGGGTTCAAAGTGCGACCGAGTTGGCTGAGATCGAAATGAAGAATTGAGGAATTGGTCTAATTTGTTAGCCCTTTTTTTCGTTCACAACCATGTAAAGAAGTTGGAGGGGAAGCAAGTTGACCAGGATAAAAGGTCCATTAAAGCCAAGCAAAAAAAAAGGCTCTACGGGTGCTACACTCGAAAAAATCAACCTAGTATAGAATATTTCAAAAGTTTTGAATACACAAAAATCCTACTTAAAAATAATATTCAAACAATTTGACTTTAGATTCTAGGACGCCATAGTTGTGCTGATTTTCGAAAATGTTTTCGAGTGTGTTAAGAGCTAATAAAAAATGTTTCAAAACTATTTGGAAACCGACATAATTCTCCATAGTTCTTTATCCCCGCAATTCCTGAACTATTCGCTGAATATAAAGGAGAAGATTGGAAGTATGGGCTTTATACTTTCTGGATTTCTGGCAAGGATTCTCTAGATGTGTGTGTGTGTTCGAGTATATGTATGTGTGTTGACTGACTTCTTCAATTTTATTGCTGTTTACGATTAAAGTAGTATCTCGATTCTGTCAATTGTTATTGCTTGCGTAATTGTAATTGTAATTGTTATGGTTTCGCTCCCATCGATTTTCTTTGTTAAATTAAGAATGAAAACTCAAACTTTTGTTCTCAAGGTTCAGGTAATCAATTTCTAGTCTTATCTGTTGCACTGAGTAGTCTGCGATTTTCCTCATTTTCTTTTGCAATTTCATGTTCATGTTCTTGTTCTTGTTCTTGTTGTTATACTAATTAAAGGTATGTATACATATATAGGCATATGTGCGTGTGTATATATAATTTGTCAAATTTATTTACGTCATTAGTTGGATATAATAATTCGAACTATAAATATAATTACGCTTTCGTTCGTGTCAA
Source organism: Drosophila sechellia (assembly GCF_004382195.2). Lineage (NCBI taxonomy): Eukaryota > Metazoa > Arthropoda > Insecta > Diptera > Drosophilidae > Drosophila > Drosophila sechellia. The sequence goes on from NC_045954.1 coordinate 8,521,571, forward strand.
AATGAAAACTCAGAACGATCAACAGATGATAATGGAACCCAGATACGGTTCGATGCTTATAGATAATGTCTTGAGTTGAGTTGAGTTTATAGTTGAGTTTGTAGTTGGTAGTTCGAGTTGAGTTGCTGCAAACTATAGGATAAGTTTAGGGTCTATAAGTACCGTAGGTTGTTGTATTAGTTTCAGTTGCAGTTGCCAAGTTTAGTTAGTTTAGGTAAATTTGTGGCTGGATGAAACAGGTTGTTCTGCGTGAGTTGATTCGGTTTTGTTTATGTTATTTAGCTTAGATTGGAGTTCAATAGCATTCCCATCTTATTGTAGTTTGTCCATGTTATTAAGTTCTTAGGTTGTTTTTGTTTTTTCTTTTTGGCTGCTGCAGTGCTAAAGTTAACTCTTTGGTTTTTCCGTTCATATTTTCATTTTTCCATCGAAGCTTTGATTTACCTCTCAATTGCTTTTGGTTTTCACTATAGTTTTGGTCAAGCGGTTTCGATCAATTGTTTCTATCATTTTGTTGTTTGTTGTTTTGCTTAATTGATTCAAAGGGAAGACATAACATTCTAGAAAAAGGTTCCTAACTGATTTCGGTTTCTCGTATCCTCGTAAATATATATAAGTGTATATTGTATATATTTTGTTCTGAGTATAATTTAAAGCATTCTTATATAGTTAAGTATATATATATATATATATATATATATGTATATATATGTATATATATGTTTTTGTTGTTAGACGCGCTTACTTCCATTTTTTTTTCTTGATGTGTAAATATCAATAACCGTTTTCTACATTACATATTTCTTGGTGGCACTATATTATATAGTCATACGTATGTATATCTATAAATATCCAAGTGAGTGGGTGTGAGTGTGTGTGTGTGTGTAGCTGGCCGAAGGACACCCATCTCCCGCTCCTTCGTCCTTCGTCCTAGGCAGAAAGTATTCCCCATTTTTCAAGGGGGTGGTGTTCGATTATTACTGGGCAAGTGTTTGGAGGGTGCTAAAGTGCCTGTGCCTTTGGAGGTTGAGCCCTATGTTTAGAAACTTTTGTACCAGGCCTTCGAAAACTCGAAAACTCGAACTCGTTTGAACGAACCCTTGGGAAAGGACTTTCAACATTTTCGTGTAAAAAGCACAACGAAACAAATGTTTGTTCTACCCACAATCTGCTTAAATACGCTTCTTACTTATTGTGTTTTTGGTTTCTCTTGCTGTTGTTGTTGTTTTAGGAATGACACGCCCTTAACTTACATATCCATATATACTATAATATATTTTCATATATAATTTGTTTGTATTAGTTTTTATAAGACAACATTCAAACACTTAAGATGCTTCATCAAGTTAATAAATATTTTTTTCTTGTTTTTTTTTTTTTGTTCGTTTTGTTTTTTTTTTATCGTTTGTTAAAATATCAAAAGTGGATGGAATTATGTGATTCTAGTTATTACACGCACTATTTATGTATATATACATATATAATTTATATATATATATATATGTCGTTCCTTGATAATACAATTCATTTGTCATGCTGCCTGAAAAAATTCGGACCAAATTTCGTTTTTGGGGGATCTTGAAGTTTCTCACGTGCTTGTTAAATATACAAAAATATCTGTAGATACTTTTTGCCGTAAAATGGTGTGTAGATATAATTGTTAAATGAAACCATTTTTGCAAAAAAATTACAAAATCAGGATTTCTCATTTTGGGGGGATGGATAGCTAGCTGAATGCTAAAAGTTCAATTGAATATAGTTCATTCGCTTCATGGCACAATATTCAATAAAATATTGTCAGCTCGAAAATTGATATTCGATGAAGATTGCTGCTGGCAGATTGAATCGTAATTCGAATCGAAATCGAAATCAGAATCCAAAGCCAAATCCAATCCAAATCCAAATCAATACTTCAGAGTTATCTATCGTATGAGTTTCGTTAAAGGTACTGTTGCCATTTAGAATGCTATCTTTGTTCTTATAATGCTTTATTGTATAATTGGTTCAAAAGTTCGCTCAGTGTAGGCATGTGTGTGTTCGTTATTCCATTGCTGCGGGTAAATCGGGGTCACCAAACGCAGGAATTGGGGTCACAAGCAGCTCTCGTTTCAAATAACGCCAAACACATTCAATTTCAACTATTCTGCCAATTAATTAAACAAAAAAGAAGGATATGTCGTTGGTTTTTTGTTCGTTTGGGGTTTGCTTGAATTTCTAGCAATTTTCGAATTTAGTTTTTAACTATCGCAAAAAATTGCTCTAACTGCAGCTATTGGCTACTTTGCCTTTTGACTAATGTTGAAAAAAGCGCCTAAACAACTAAATTGACAGCAACATAAAGATATGTCTAAGGTTTTTCGGGTGTACGGCTCAACAAATGAATATTGTCAATATTTGTTTTACAATCCTCGTTTGCTTCTCAAAATTTGTATAATATTTGTAAACGCTAAGTTGTACATTTTATAAATAATTCAATACGTACATATATGTAAAGCATATCAAAGCAAAACACACACACGCGCGCATCGAAACTAGTTGTGAGAAATAGGGGTTTTCAAAATCAAACAAATTAGTTACATATATGTATGTATATATCGATTCAAGACTATCACAGGCGGGAGGGGGCTGGGTTCTATCCGAGGGTTTGATGGACTGTTGGGGTTCTATATAAATCCAGGAGTCACCTGCTCCGAACAATTCAAACTTATTCTTGAGGCATCATATATGTATGTACATATATAGGGTGCTGCCACAGAGTCTATATCTTGTCTACCATATCCGAATATACATATATGTATGTATATCTGAGTTGTGTTCGAGTTGGAGTTTGAGTTTTGAGTTTGAGTTTTGAGTTTTGAGTTTTGAGTTTTGAGTTTGAGTGTGTGGCATGCAAGAGTTTTACTTATCGTTCGTTAAATAGTCTGCCTTTGCGAGTAAAATGGTAAAAGGTGTAAAAAGCCTAAGGAGTACAGTCAGCAAAGATGGTATAAGTTGGTTTCTGTAGTTCACATAGTTATAAGTATGTAAATAGTTTAAATCTGCGCCATCCCGTTCGCTAAATACTATATATGTATGTATATGTGTATATATTATTAAATGTGTAAAGTTTGCCTAGCACAAATCAGAGTCGATTGAAAAGGTCACAAGGGTCGGTCAGATGTGGATTAACGAACAATTTCGATTAGCTTGGTTCTAGAGGAACATTTCCATATGCCTTTGCCGTAGGCTTTCATTTAAAACTTCACACTTTGTTGTTTAATTAAATCGCATTAATCATTATTGGTGTTTGTCCTTAACCCTTGTGCTACAAACTAAATGCTGCCCTACAAAAGAAACGAGAATACAAATACACATGTTTCTTGTAAATTTGTTTAAATCATTTGTGTTTTGGTGTTGTCATTAGTTTCGCTTTCGCTTTCGCTTTCCTTTCACTTTATTTCCGTTTCCGGTTTGCGTTCTTGGTAAAATTCCATTTGTTCGAGTTGCAATATATACACAGTGGCTACTTTTTTTTGGCGCCCACTGTCCATATGAAATATATATGGGTATATATAATCGCTTAGTAAATTTTAAGTTAATTCAATTTTTACTTCTGAGGCAGCTTTTTTTAGTTTTCTGTTTGTTTTGTCGGTCGTCGATTCTCAAAGTAAATTCAAAAATCCTTGTTGAATACGAGTAGTATTGAGTAAACATATATATATATATATCGCTTCGAACCGCTCGAAAAAAATGTTTGCTGTGCCTTAAGCTTGCTCTTTTCTTAAATTTTTTTGGTTTTTTATCGTGTTTGTTTTTTATTGTATTGCACTCTGTATGTTTTTTAGTTTCATTAAAATGCCCAACAATTGTAATTTGTTATCGCTTTGGTTGCTTAAAGGGAGATTGTTTTGGTTTGTTATGCTTTCGTTTTTAACTATACAACATCAAAAATAACTCACATAAAATTCATTCAACATCTTATCGTTTAGGCTAATTTACACATGTATATGTCATGTATATATCATGTATATAAGGTGTATATAATTCATAAAACATTCTAATGGTAATATGTTTGTAAGTTTTGGGTTTGCATCATATCATATTTCATATATCATACTTTTCATCGATTCATCAATTGATTTCCATCGTCATACGTAGTCGTAGTCCTATATAGGTAGTATATGTATAAATATCGTTATCGTATTCGTAATCGTAATGCAATACAATAAGTTGACTGTATATTTGGTGCCCAAAAATATTGTTGTGTTCCTGCACTCGACCCCAAAAATGTTTCCCTATATTTTTTTGTTTTTTTGTTCTTTCGCACACTTTGCTTAGCTTACAAAATATGTGCTTATGGTTTACAAATCGTATCTGATTTTCGGGTTTTCCACTAATCATTTTACATTGTTTATTCGCATTATTCATTTGCATCATTTGCAATCGCATTTTTGTTTAAAGCCATTTGACAACACAGGGAATTTGTTTATTGGGTTTTGCATTACGTTTGCTTGAAATGTCGATTATTTGTTCTCTATGGGGACTGGATAATCTATGCGTATTTGCTTTTTGGATTGGGTTTTGCTAGCACACCTCGTTCTTTCGGTTTCTTCTTACATCGTTGTCTGGTTTATCTGTCTTAGTGGTGTGGCAAAGTTTCTTGCAGTGTAGCTCGCTCCGATCTGGATACTCCTGCCCTCTAAATTGGTATCTATACACTAATATATATATATATATATATATATATATATTTGTATATATATGTTACTTAAAAATTTGCCAAGGCGCGGAAAAGTTTTCGGTTTCTATTGGTTTTTTGTTTTTTTTGTTTTGGTCATATCTTAATTCGAATATACATGTATATATATATAATTTGTTATTATTATCGAGCTATGTATAATTGTGTTGTTTATTGTTAATTGTGTAAATTTTGTTTTCCATAATATTCGCTACACATAAAAATGTTGGTTTCATTTGCATTTCTCATCGGCTTGCTGAACGCATCCTTACTATTTTTTTTTTTTGAACAACCCCAGAGACAATTTATTTTGAATCGGCATTACTTGCTATGTTTTTTATTGCTCTATGGTTCTAAGACTAGTACTTATATCGGATATATCGATATATACCCACAATGCCATCTTGTTTTTCGCTACTAGTTAGTGTTAGTTTGTTAATTTAAGTTGTTTGGTTTCGTTTGCGCTGAGAGAAATTAGGAAGTTGGTTTTTCATGTTCATTAGCTTTAGTTTCTGGTTTCCTAGCTGTTCGGCTTTTGGTTTTGGTTTTGGTTTTTCGGTTTTAAAATTCTAGAAAAATAAAAGCTTTCTAATTGCTTCTGTTTTCATTTGGTATCCTGCCGCTTAGCTCCTTCTCACATCCCGATCCTTTTCCCGATCCTAGCTTCCATCTGGCCCAAACACGAAAAGCTTTTATTCGTTATCATTTTCGTTTTGTATTGCAATTTGTTGTTACTAACTTGGTTTTGGTTTTGGTTCGCTATAAACTAGTAAATATGCATGTATATAATTTTTGTATCCATTACTTGGTTTTGTTTGGTTTGGTTGTCAAAAAAAGGACTCACTAAATGTTACAGCACATCAATAAACAATTCATCCTTACTATCCTTATCGTTTTTCATTTGTCTATCATGAATCATGGCACTATAGTTTAAGTTTCTGTGTGATGTTTTCTCTATAAGACATATGCGCTTAGTTATAATATATTCAAAAACACTACACTCCCATTCGCACGCACCGAACATACACTGACAAAAAAAATGGTGAGCAACAATCGATCGAAGAAAACCATATTGGTGGTGTGTAAAACCGAAATCGAAAAACCAATCCCCATTATGGTGTATAAATATCCGGCACAGTGTGTAAACATTATGCAAAAAATTCACATTTCTCATTTTGTTTTTGGTTTTTTTTTTGTTTGTTTTTTCGTTCGTTCGTTTGTTTGGTTTTTTGGTAGCATAGTGTAAATAATTCCCAGTGATATGTACGCAAATTTAACACAACAACTCGACCAGGGAGTTTTTTTTTTACATTGTTAGCCTCTCTTTTGGTTTTTTTGACATTTTTTTTTTTTTGGTTTGGGAATCTACATATTTTCTAAACACTAAGATCAAGCGAAAAGCATTAAATGGTCGATGACTTAAATGCAATATCTGAACAGAGATTTTTTTCAGGCAAGAGATATAAATGCTTAGAAGTTAAAAGAAAAATCAAGGGTTTAATGTTCAGTATATTGTTTCATAAATTCTTTTTGGCTCGTTTTTATTTCTGGAGTTTTACAAAGTAATAAGGGGCGTACAAATTTCCAGATTTCCACACTAAATTACTTTTCAATCCCTGGTTTTCACTATATTTTAATTTACCTACATATTAATATATCGTTCACATAATTCACATAAGCTGAACACAACTCAATATTATCAACAATTGTTTCGTGAGTGTTAAGTTATTACACAAAAATGCTACGATGCTAAAGTGAAATTATAGTAACTTAAGCGTAAAACAAAAGTGTTTAAATACATAAATCATAAAATTGAGGAACTTGTTTGCTTTTCTCTCTTCATAGCAGGCAAATCATCAAATAGTTTAGTTTAGTTTTTAGTTTTTACTATTAGTATTAGGTAAAATGTTTTACTTGTCGAATTGCTAGATCGATTTTTAAAAGTGTTTACTTGATTTGCTTGCTTTAAGTTTCCAGTTTCTTTGTTTTTATCTTCAATATTATTCTGTTGTTTTTCATTTTTGATAATGTTCGGTTTTTTGTGTTCTGTTTTTGGTTTTTAGTTTTTGTTTTTAGTTTTAGTTGTCGTGTGTGTATTGTAAACTTGCTTTTGATTACATATTGGTTGTGGTTGCTGTTGGTTTTCGTTCAGTTTCCATCGCTTAATGTTATTTATGATTTATCCGTATAATATATAATTCATTTTGTTTTTTTTTTTTTTTGGTAATTGATTGCTTGTCGTTTAGTGTTTCATTTTTTGTTATTTCTTAGCAACTTGACATGTGATCTCCATTCTACGCCCGCAAATAAATCCCGAAAAATTCTTCTGCTTTCATTTAAAAAGTGTTGTTTTTTAGTTTTGGTTTTGACCTACTGGAAGCCGAGTTACATAACTCCACTCGGTTTCAACTAACTCTTTACCTCGAATTTCGCTTTCCCATCGTTTCCGTTTTTTTTGTCTATAATAAGGCGAAAAATATCATCAAAAAATTGACGTACACTAGATTGTATTTCTGTTGTTCATTTTTTTTGTTTCTATCAATTATTGTTTTACATATATGTAAGTATATGTACGCATGTATAAATAATTTAGTAAATTTGTTTTGTTTTTTTGTTTTCATCGAACGTCTCCGCTTTTTGAATTGGGGACTGTCTATATAGGTTGAGTTTCTTTTATTTGAATTAGTTCTCTGGGGGGCAGAGACACCTTAAAAAATGTACTTCGCTTTAACTAAAATACGTAATATATTTGTTGTTGGTTTTGTATATGTCTGCTTGTATATGTATATATAGATATATGTCTTGTTATACATTTATATTAAAATAATTTGATGTATAAAGCGTTTGTTTGGGTTGTTTTTTTTCGTCTTGTGGTTTTGTTTTTTTTTTCTTTTCATTTCATGCTTTCATTACCTTGGATTTATGTTAGTTACTCGTGGCTTTTGTCTCGGAATTGAACTAAATGCAAGTATGATACAATGATACAAGTCGAATTACGATTTACTGAACTGGGCAAACCATGAGGGGCGGGGTGGGGTTTTTGAAGGTGTTTGGAGGTGTCTGAAGGTGCCTGTGGGTGGTGACGGGGTGGATGGCGGGGTGGATGGAGTGGGTGGTGGAGCAGGAGGCGTTGTGTGCTCGGTGTGGTGTGTGTGTTGTGTGTGATATTAAGTATGTAGTTAGCTAAGCCATCGTGACCTTGACTCATTTGATTGTAGACATATACTGGAATCTATATATCTGCACGTTCAATATGCATATCGTATATGTATGTCTAGTGGTTTTTGTCTTACATCCGCACGAAGTGTGTGTTTTGTTTAAGTGTCGCATCGAGGAACAAAATCAGCCAACAAATTCAGCTTCAAATACTTCGATATACATAATCGTTAATTGTTTATCGGTTATCGTGAATCCTGAATCCATAGCAAGTACATTTTTTTACATTTACTGGCTTGGCTTTTGAGCAAAAGTCTCAAAAATATCTCGCTTTTGTTTGCATTTCGTTTCATTTATTTTGACCACAAAAAAAAAAGAGTAACAAAATTAATACACTTGACCGAACTAATCAAATAATTATCGTAAAAATAAGGTGGACAATATTCAATATGCTACTATCGTAATAAATCTAAATGGTTTTTCCGCTCTTCGAATTTTCCACATCGATTGTATAAAAAATCTTTGGCAGCATCTTTATCAAACGGTTCGTCCTTCATTCGCTTGATTTCTCGATTTGATCTCGCCAGTTATCGACAATATATGTATATATAGAGTTTCATAATCATAATTATAATAATAATCATAATAATATGCGTGTGTCGATTGGGAATTAAAATAACTACAAGTATATCGAGTGATTGAGAAACATGTGTGGTGTTCTGTTTTGTCTGTGTAAATTTGGATACTTCCTAATTAGTTGTTCAGGTTTTACTTTCGTTTTACTGAGTTCGCTGAGTTGCAATAGAGTGAAGTAAAACCATAAAGTACGGGGAATACGAATCGAAAATTAATGTATATATACTCGTAATATTCGATACAAATGTTGTTAAACTATTGATGTATAGAGTTGAGGTGGAAAGCTTTCACTTTGTCACAATTTGCAGCGCGTAGGCAACTTAGAAAATTCTCATTCCTCACTTTCATTTGTGGTTTTTTTTATTGCTTTTTATGCAGCTTCGGCATTGAAAACTAGAGCGCAGTGGGTGGCGGGGGTAGGCGGAGAAGGGGGTGGGAGGGCTGCCTTGGTCAATATTTGTCAGTCGGTATTAGTTGTTAAATGTTAAATGTTAAATGTTACATGGCAATTTGTCCAAATCTGTGTCCAATCCTTGTGCTGCTAATTACTATTGCATCGGCTTGGGTTTCGTTTCCATTCAATTCGATTTGGGTTTCATAATTGGTAATAATTAATTAGTAATTAGTATTTGTCGCTGTCTAGTGGTAGTACCGCCCCTCTCCTGGCCACGCCCCCCTTCTGGGCCATTCACTAATCGTACATAACTGTATACATAATACAAATATATACAGGTGTGTAAATATATATATGTATATATATGTATGTATATATTTTCGCTAGAAATCCTATAGTTTATACGTAGTTAGTAAAATGTTATCGTCGTTAAGTTGCGTAATCTCAACTAAATTGTAAATTTGATTTAAACTTAAGCACATTTATGTTTATTTGGTTTTTCATTTTTAAAATTTGTATGCCATAGGAAATAAATTTGTTTTTTTCTTCTTCGTTTTGTGTGTTTGGTGTGGAAAAGTTGTTTGTTTGTTTCTTTTTTGTTTTTTGTTTTAAAAATCATATACAATTTCACATAATATCATTTGCTTATCCAACCTAAAACTTAAATTAAAATTCATAATTCATAATTTTCGTTAAAACAAAAATTGACTTTTTCCATTTTGTGGTTTCAACAAAGAGAGAGGAAATAAAAATAAAACACAAAATTAATATAGTAAATGTAACCTCTTTATGTTGTGATCGTTTTAGTTAATAAAATAAAAGCGCGTGGAATTACAATTTCATTTGAGGGCTTTCCATAAAAACTATAAACAAATGTAAAATGGTATTTTCATTGGATTTTTTTTTCCTTTGTTGTTTCGTATTTCTATAACAGTTTTCGAGTTTGGTTTTGCTTGATTACGTGTTCGCAGAAATTCAGAAAATTCTGCTGACTAAGACAAAGATAAGGACAATCAATTGGGAAACATGAAGTTTAAATCGAAATTAAACGCAATCAAGTAAAAAGTTAAAGGTAAACATACATATACAATACAAATACGATTAGGATTAAAAACAATTCTTTTGGTATACTTTGCATTTGAGTGTTTCCATTGTCTTTAGCAAAATGTTTCATCTTAATACTTCCGTAGTTAATGCAGCGCGACAAGATTAAAAGTGTTTATGCGAAAATGGAAAGGAAGTTCAGGTGGTTTAAGGAAAGGTGCTCGCTCAACCGAAATCCTGGCGATTTCGCGGTAAATTCAATTCATAATCTATAACATTTGTATTGGGGCCTAAGTTGTAATAAACGAAATGCGAAAACGTAATTAAATTAAAAATTATATATTTCAACAGCCAAATTGTTTCACAAAAAATTGCATTTTTTACCCTCTCTCTCTCGCTCTTTTTCTCTCTCTCTCTCTCTCTCTCTCTCTCTTTCGCTCTTGCTTCTAAACATGATGTAAACAGAATTGTGTGTGTAGCCTCACAATGTAACAACGTAAAAACTAAACAATAATAATAATTTATAATAATGACAATAGTAAATGATGGTTAAAGCAAATGGTGTGATACTTCACGATCGACCACAGTCCATTTGCTTGGTATTTAGTACAATTTAACATTTAACATAAACCAAACACGCTTTTTATGCTCTTGTGTTGTTTAAAATAGGCTTAAACTAGCAATTAAAATTAGAAAAATGACAAGAATTAAAACAGTTTTTAGCTCCACGCCGCATTGTGGTACACAAATGCCAATGATGGGATTAACATAGATTTTTGCTGTTTAAAACATTTAAAAAAGGAATCGAAAATAGTTACGAACACAACTAACAAATAACAGGACATTCACAATACAAAGGATTCGTTTCGTTGTTATGCTTAATGTATGGGTGAGTATGGGTGTATGTGTGTGGGTGTCACATATAAATGTAGATGTACACGTTGTGGATGTATATGTATATAATAAATGTGGTTGTTACAGCCTATAAAAAATAAGTTGCTTGCTTCGCTTTGCTTTCTCGCCCAACTTCGTTTAAATTAATCGCCACTTGTTGTTCTACCTAACGCCTCTCACATGATAAAATTCACACAATTAAAAAATGTTATTTTGTATATAGATAAATAATAATGTCTTGGGAGTAAACCAGCCTTATATTGTATTACAACGGGAAAGAAATGTTGCATGTATCCGTACACATATATATATTTATATATATATATATCATCTTAAATGGTTGTCTATATCGTCTATATAAATCGTGAGTGTTTTTGGGTGTTGTTTTGCTTTGTTTTGTGGTGTATGTGAGTGTGTTTGTTTGTGTATTGCATTTGTTGTTTGTTTATAAGCAAAAGGAATATCGTTTGTTTTTTTTTTTGTGTGTTTTGCTTCTTTAACAATGTATATAAGAACTTAACAGATACGCGTATTTCAACTCTGTAGGTTTAATCAAATCTGATGTATTAGTTATTATAGTTGTTGGCCTAATGCGATCTGCATTCGTTTTGTTTGGTTTTTTTCTTTTTGCTTACAGATTAATTTGTATGTTGAGTTCTTGTCTGTAGTTCATGTCGGATCTCTGTCGTGAAGAACGCACTTAGTTGATACATATCGAATGTATTCTCTGGATCTATGAATCTCTAGATCTCTGGGTCTCTGGGTATCATATCTGTCGTGTGGTGTGGTGTGTATTGCCTCCATTCGTTCCGTCAACCTCCGTCCCTCGCTATCCCTATATGCCTAACTCCCTACGCTTCTCGTCCTGCTTTGTATATTATATGGCAAAGTCATATAGTCATAGGATTTCACATATATGTTTAAGATATATATAGTTTGTTTTGTTTTGTTTTCATATACTCATATAGATTTTTATATAAATAGATATCACCTTATATAAGCAGCGTAAGGAAAAACCTAAACAGTTTTTGTTATTTTCTGAAATTGTATCTTAGTGTTTTGGTTTCAGTTTGAAATCGAAATAAACTACTTAGATTTCATCTTCTTCTATAATTATTGCCTGTACGCGACCTCTGATGACGCCCTCAACAAATTGTTTACTTCCTTATTTGTTAGCAAAAACCTGTGCACAAAAGTTGCACATTTTGCTAGATATACATAGATGTTGTATACTAGGTGTAGATATATATATGCGTGTTTCGTTTTTTTTTTTCTTGTTTTCGTTTTTTAGAAAAAGATTCTGGAAGGGTATGCACAAAAAAGCTAATCGGTCGATATAACAATATATATGTCTATATAGATAATAAGTAACATGTAAAGTAGTTGTGTTTGTGTGAGTGTGGCGTGTGTGTGTGTGTGAGTCTGAGTGTGTTATGACAATTTTAACAAGAACAAAAATTCAATTAAAAAGGAATACAATCAAAAACAATATAAAACGAGTTTTTTGTTTTTATAAAGGTTTTGAAAATATCCGAAGTTTTCATGTCGATTCTTCTTGTTTTTCCACATTTTTTTTGTTGTTATTCGTTACACTAAGTATTTTGTTTTGTTTTTCCTTGTTACATTTGTTGATGTTTGTTTTTTTTTAGTAGTAGCGCTAATTGTTTTTAAATTAGAGATCAAAAATAGTATTTGTTGCATTTTGTTTATCATCTGTTATTGGTTTGTTGATTTGTTTTATACGGTTGCAGCGGCAACGTTTCTTGTGTTTCTTGTGTTTTAACAAAATGTGTTTCAAGTCGCATTCAACGCATTGCATTTGCATCCAACTGCACTGCACATATAGCGACTGTGTGCAGCCGCAGATTCGACCAGCTTTAAGAATTCGAACGTTGATAGGGTACAGATATACAGATAAACGAAAAAAATAGGAGCTCGACCTTTTCATTTTCACGTATTCGTAGTTATTCGTTAGTATTTAGTCTATTAGCATTCCCCACATACACATATTTCATTTTGTTTTATACATATATGCCCATTTGGATAGTTGCATCTGCTATCTGCATCTGTTGATAGTGTCAATGTCTTAGTTTATCCTAATTCTTGCTTTTCGGTTCTATTAGATGACTGACGTTGTTGTAGTCAGTGGTTGATTGATGTTGCTGTTGCTGTTGCTGTCGATGAGGCAAATGTTGCTCATGCTACTTATCCTGCTTATCTTGTCCATTTGACTGTTGCCATTGCAGTGTACGGTGTGTTGACTCCTTGCCAAGTTGTTTAGGTTGCTATTGCTGTTACTGTTGCTGTTGCTGTTGCTGTTGCATATGTTTGTTGATTGCTGCTGCCGTCGACATCCGTATATCTTGCCCGACGAGTATTTGTAGTTATATTTGTTCATATCGACTGATGGACGATTGTTGCGCGCTTTGATTTGCAATCAGTGAACATAGAGGGTGTTCAGGACTAGAACATGATGATTGTTCTTTGCCAGCGTAACCACATAGCCCTCGGATGTGATTTTTAGTCCGCAGCAGCGGGAAACCTGCAAATGTATCATTGTTAGCGTATTACTCCGCACAGCATTCGGTTCGAAACGACATCAAATCAAGACTGCTGCGGAATTCCAAATCAATTATGCAAAATTCAAAATATCTGCAACATTCATTTACCTACTAAGCTACGGCTAACTACCTTCCATATAGCTATATACTCACCTTTACATGTGGACACTCGAACTCGGACTGAAGGGCGCCCTCGCGCGAGTAGCAGGCGACGTGGAAGCGATTGCCGTGCGAGTCGCCGATGAGCACGTCCCCGGCATTCGATATATCAATGCCATTGGGGAAGCAAGTGACCTTCTCGTTGCCAATGCGATAGAGGAATGTGCCGTCGTCCTGGAAAACGGCCACGCAATGGCCTTTGAAGTCGCACACGTAGAAGTCGTTGTCTGGTGGGAAAATCAACAGCGTGGAATTATTTGATGAACTAATCCTCGGAATGGAGTAAGTTGCTCACCTCGTATGGCGATGTCGGAGGGCTCGCGCATATAGTCGCTGCAGTCGAACCAGCGTACCAATTCGCCCTCCTCGGAGATCACAAAGACGGTGGGCGACACGCTATCCACAGCCACGATGTGACCCTTTGCTGTGACAGCCAAGCCAGCAACGATATCAATGTATCTGTGGATGAATGCAAATTTGTGTTATTAACTTAGTTTCCTAATTGTTTAGTTTTTATATTTATATTTACCTGATAGCTATCTTGCGCATAAAGTGTCCGCACTTGGAGAAGATTTGCATGCGAGAACGCTCGTTTCCACGATCGCAGACCACAAATTTGCCATTGTTATGCATCACGGCCACCTTGCGCGGATACCAGAGCTGGCCCTCCTCCTTGCCGGCCACACCGAACTGGAACTTAAGGGCACCCATCTTGTCGAAGACCTCGATGCGATGGTTGTTCGTGTCCGCCACGATGATCTCCTCGTCGACGCCCAGGCAAAATCCATGGGGTGAATTAAACTGGCCCTTGGCGGTGCCCAGTGAACCGAATTTGCAACGGATCTGCATCGGAGTGGCCTTGTTCCGGCCGGTGACCACACTGGTGGTGCCCGGCGCAGCCACGGCATGGAAGTTATTGAGTCCCATATCCTCCACGCCACCAACGATTGGATTGAGGGACTGCAGGCTGGGCGATGTGGCCGGTGGCATGCAGAAATCTGATAAAAAATCAATTTCCGTTGAGGATCCGTCTAACAAAAGCCCATCATCTGTGAGTTGGTTGTGGGATTTCGTGTGTTGTAGGTTGGTATTGGTAGAGGTTTTGGTGTTGTGGGTGTGGGGTATGCATTTGGTGCAAGCAGGAAAAAAGAAAAAAACAAAAAACAACTTAAAGATGTAAGCAAACCGAAAAGCAAAACAAAACGAAAAGAAAGCTTAATCTATTGGCTTTCAAGAATCTCACCATTGTTGTTGAGTCCCAGCTTGGCCAGCGCCTGGAGATTGTTAAGCGCCCGCTGGTCGCCCGATAGGATGTCAGCCAAGGTAATTGGCTGCGTGGGAGTGACCGCCGATGCCGGCATTACGGCCTGCGATTGCTGTTGATGCGCATGCGATGCTCCCACAACGGCTCCACCAGTCACGGCCGAACCACCCGGCACTTGGGCCACAACATTCGGAACGGGTCCGGCTGCTCCTCCTCCAACAGCCAGTGCATCGTTGAGGGTATCTGGCATTGTTTCCGTCAAGCTGGCCAGTCGTGAGATGTTGTACTCCAGCATGCTAAAACTAGGTGGCGGACCACCGGCGCCCAGGCCATTGATGGATATATTCGGGCCGGGACCAGCGTTGAGATTGACATGTCCAGCCTGCTGGACAATTCCCTGCGGTGCAACGAGCTGCCCCAACTGCTGCGGCATGGACTGGGCCGATGTTGGCTGGTGCAGCCCCTGTTGCTGTTGCTGCTGCTGCACTTGGTGTTGCTGGTGCTTCTGCTGCTGTTGCACCTGCTGTTGCACCTGCTGCAGCACCACCGCCGCCTGTTGCTGCTGCTGTTGCTGCTGCTGCTGAGACTGCTGCTGGGCAGATGGCAATTGCTGTTGCGATGATGGCTGCGGCGGCGAGTCCATCATGGAGAAATTGGTCATCACCGAGTTGGTGTCGCCATCGAAGGAACTCTGCAGCGAGGAGGGCAGCGAGATGGGGCTGAATACAGCTGAGGTCAGGCGCCCTTGGACAGAGGAGCTGCCCCGATGGCCGACAATCAAATTGTTCGAGTTGTGTTGATGCTGCTGTTGTTGCTGCAACTGAAGCTTTTGCTGCTGCTGTTGGTGCTGCACCTGTTGTTGTTGTTGTTGTTGTTGTTGTTGCTGTTGTTGTTGTTGTTGCTGTTGCTGCTGCTGCTGCTGCTGATGCTGCTGTTGCTGTTGCACCTGGTGCTGGTGCTGATGTTGTTGCTGTTGCACCTGCTGCTGCTGTTGCTGTTGCAGCTGCTGGGTCATGCCCAGCTTCTTGGGACTAGAGTCAATGTGATCCGTTTGAAATTTGCCAAACATCTCCCTGGCGAATTGCTCGAACATCTCTGGCTTCGAGTCAAACTGCAGCTGATAGTTGACATCGCACTTGGGCGTCTGCTCCATGAGATTCAAGCACTGGGCACTGATGATGGGCTTCAGCAGGAGAAACTCAATGGAATTGGCCTTTTCGACAGCCCGCTGGCCGAACTGGGCAGCGTGCTGCAGCTTTCCCATCGTGTTTTCCATGCTCTGCATCAGATCCATGATCTTTAGCTCGCGATCCGAGTGCAGGCGTCCCAGCTCGTTAAGCATCTGATCCTTGATCGATTCTAGTATACGCTTGTAGGACTTGTAGGCATCCTCGATTTGCTGCCGCACAGTATCGTGCTGTGACTGGAGTTCGGTGAGGGCACTGCCCAGATTGCTACCCGCATCGTTGCAGTAGTCGGCCTTCTTGAGCGTATCACTCAGAGTTTCCTCGAGATCGGCTCGCACCGCCTGCTCCGCCACCGTAGCCGTCTCATAATGATGGTCGCTGCCCTTGTGATCGCTCAGCAGGCAATCATTGCACGTGGGCACCTGGCAGGTGAAGCAATAGTACTTGAGATTCTCGCTTACGTGCTGGCGGCAGAACACTGGCTTATGGATGATCAGCTTGTCGTGGACGTTCTTGGTTAGATCCTCGATGCGCACAACATGGTGATTTTCGAAGCAACGCATATACTTATGGGCGTTATCGCAGCCATTGCACAGAAAGTTGGCGCAGTCGTTGCAACGCGAAATGGCCTCCTCTTTGCTCTTACACGACGTGCACACAATGTGCTCGGACTCCAAATTGGAGAGGTCCAGTATATTGGTCACGATATAGTCGCAGGGTAGTGCCTTGATCCCCTTGGGTCCCAGCGGTGTCTCCTGCTTGCACACGGGGCATTCGATGAGCAGAGCGGACAGACGGTGGTGGTGCTCACTGCCATCGAACGAAGACGAGGAGCAGCTGTTGGGCGAGCTGGCCGCCATCGTGTCCTTCGATACCACTGACTGCAGGCAGTCCTCACAGAATACGTGCAGGCAAGACAAGATGCGCGGCATCACGAGGCGTAAGCTGTGGGCAACCAAGTAAACCGGTTGATCAGCTTTAAAATGCCATCACAAATTCAGGATTTACATTCATAATAATAAAATCTTCAATTGCGTTTAGAGCAACTTAATTGGAATTGAGTTTAGGAGATGCTACTAATGATCTAATGATCAACCCTCTCACCTGCACAGCTTGCATAGCTTATCCCCATCCTTGATCATTAGGCCGCTGCACGAGTCCTCCAGCGAGTCCAGCTCGGTGACGCCGTGGCTGCTTAGCTCCTGGCTGCTCCCGTTGCTATCCACATCCACCACCAGGCCCAGTCCGGATGAGTTCGAATCGTCTAGCAAAGCGGATGGTCCTGCAATGGCTGTGGAGCCCGTCGATGAGATGGAGGTCTCCGAGCCAATGCTCGAAGAGCTGGTCACATCCAGACTGCCGACATTACTGCTGCCCTTGCCGGTGTCCGTATCGGTGCCCGATCCAGAGCAGGAACCAGAGCTGGAGCTGGAGCTGCTAGAACTGGAGCTACTGCTGCTCGTGTTGCTCACATCGATGTCCTCCAGCATCGATGAGTTCGAGGCATCGTCGCTGAGAACGGTTTTCAGATGGGGAATCCCCGGAGGACACGGATCGACCGTATCAACCGCCTGGACAGGCTCCTCCACAGTAGTCATTGTCCTACAAACGAATTAACTTTGATTGATCAGGAAAACCAGTACAGCCGGGAAGCCGGCACATTTTGCAGCGAATATTATTCTTGAATGGCTAATCAATTAAGAACATATTCATTCAGCATGTAGTAAACTACTCACCTTTCTTTTGGCGCTTCTCTGATACAATAAGTTCTTGTCTTTTGTCGATTCAATGGATTCCTTTTGTTTTGTTGCCTTGTTCTGCCTTTCCTGTTTCCTGATTGCTATTCCGTATTTCGTATTTCCTGGCTCCTAAATCCTGGTCGCTGCTTCCTTTTCTAGTCCCTTGCGCTTGCTTGCATTTATTGCTGATCCTATTCCTAATCCTGATCCTAATCCTGATCCTAATCCTGCTGCTGCTGCTGCTGCTGCTCCCTAATGTCCCTCCGCTCTCCCAACAGGGCCATTCCAATTGAGGTCCCTTCTATCGCCGCAAAAAAAGGCCAACAGTAGTTCGTTTCGCCGGGGTAAAAGTGAGCGAAGGACCTTCAATCCACGCGCACGCACGCACACACACACACACACACACACACAGACGCACAACAAACACCCCTTCTTCTCTTCCGCTTACTTAAAATGTATTGCAAATTTGTAAAAATTTGCGAGCCTCCTTCGACTTATATTAGTTTTTTGGTTTTTGTTTGGTGTTTTCGATTGTTGTTGCTGATTCGCTGCTTGTCTTACTTTTCTAGATTTTTAGATATTCCCGAATAATTTTTAAAGCATTTGGAAACTATGTATTGCGGTGATCCTCCAGGTTAATGTGGCTTTTCTTTTGCTTCTTTTGCTTGTTCTTCTTGTTGCACAAGGACGAAATAAAATTAAGGACGAACGAGGAGACAACAAACACTGACGAAGAACACGGCGATGCAAATTGGACGACAGCGCCGCTCCTATTGGTATTTTACAAAATAGATACAAAAATCACGTTAATCGTTGGCTAGAAATGTACAAAAATGTATAAATAAATAAATATAAAGCCGAAACAGAATATTAGTTCTGCAACGCAGAGCCAAAGTAAACAAACTAGCAAATATAGACGAACCTAACTGACATTAAATCAAATGAGCCATTTGTTTTTTACCCAATGTATACCCTTTCCATACGCAGGGCAACCCCCTTTGACAACGCATCTGGCTTATGCAACAGCACACACACACACACTGCTGCATACTTTCCGTATGTTAGCAAAGTATCTTGGCCATTTTTCAGATAAATTCTATCTGCAATAAAAATAACTACTTCAAGATTGGGAATAATTAACGTTACTCAACAAGAATTAAAAGTCAGATTCCTATTGATATATAATAGGTAATACTTTTGCTATTCATTTTGAAGTTCTAAGTCAGTTAAGAAAAAAAATATAAAAATATGATTCATTTTGAAAACTTGTTGATTCCCAAAATTGCATTATATAGTGAAATATCTATATTTTTATGTCATCATCTGCCAATAAGAATTGTTGCTTCCTTCCAATTTGACTGCGACGCGACCTTAATCGTAGAACGCTGTGTATATTTGTATAACGCTTTCCCATGAAGTCTAATTTGAATTAATATAGCCGGCAAGAGCTTCCAGGATGGAATTGAATAATGCCGATTGAGAGTTCAATGGAAAAAAAAGAATAACAACTACCAACATTGATTTCGTGCTATGAATTTGTTTATCCGATCGTCCGTTATCCAATTAATTTCTATGTTAGAACATTAATGGAATGAGTGGGGGAGGGGATAGTAGTATCGGTTTCATTTTGCGTTAAGTTTACGTTACGTTGTTCGCCGTTATGTGTAGCTATGCGCCACACACACACACACACACACACACACGTCAAGTTCTTCTTTACTCCTTCTTACTGTTTTTGCTACCCGTTCACGCAGGCGCGTTCATAGTGATGACCTTTCTAGCCATTTATCCGCTAGTTGCGCAAAAAAAATAGCTGCCCTAACAAGGACAAGCTGGGCCACAAAGTCCTTGAACCAACTAATTCAATTGGGGCAAGGCCTAATTCCCTAAATAAATACGTTTAAATCAGCGGAAGTGAGCGGTAGTTTAAAATCTACTTTAGTTTTGTGCCCCCTCCAAACACACGCAACCAAACACCCACATGCCGAATCAGCTGCATACACACAGACACAAGCGACCACAAGCGAACACACGTGGTAAACGGAATTTAGTTCCGCTGCTTTGCCCCTTTTTTTCACTGTTCTGGTTTATTTTGCTTTACTTTATCGGACCTGGATGATTTTGTTGGTCCCCCTATCGACTTTGTCAATTCTGCGCCGCAGCTGATATTTTCTTGTCCATTTCCACGTACTTTTTGATTTATTTCACTTTCAAATGTGTGCCGCTCTCTCTCTTGCTGCTCGCAAACGGTTATTTTCGAGTGCAGCGCTGGCTGGGCTGCGAAAGAGATAGAGGAGGAGCGATAAGCGAGTGAGGGAGAGCGAAAAATCGGTTCTGCGAAGAAAAGTTCTCAATTTCGTTCGTATTGGTGTGCGCAAGCTCACTCAACTCGGCAAAAAATGAAATACGAAGAAAAACGGCACCCACACGTACAGAATACAAGAAAAAAAACATACTAACACACACCATGTGAAATTAAAACTGAATTCCCTTTTTTTCGGATTTCGGAATAAACACTATTCTTGACTGACCAGACAAACTGTCGTCGATTTGAAAGTAATAGTTGGTGGCCGGGGTGGTGGTCAGGACAACACTCGATGGGGTCGCGGGGTGACAATCGAAAAGGGGGAGGGCGGGGTCGGCGTCACTGCCGTTGTCCTTGAACACAAAATTTCCACTTGACTACCGCCCAGGTAGTCGTGGTCAAAAGGCACTCAAACACACACGCCCGCACATGCATACACACACACTCTCACACACCGAACAGCAGACAGGAGGCGAAAAAGGTCCTTGAAATGCCTGAACATTTCGCTGTCTGTTCGGCGTTGTCAGCTTTTAGTGTCTAATTCAAAGCGCTAGCTGCCTTTTTCGCAACTGTCACCACCTTATAGTAGTTTTCGTTTTCACGTTTTTTTTTTTGTTCTTTTTGTTTTTTGCTGCTCTCTTTTGCTTGTTACGTTACGATTTTATATTTGCCCGTCACACACAAACGCCTACACGCAGGAACACAAGAGAACCTATACACCACAGGCAGTTATAGCTACAGTTACCGTTATTCACTGATTCAGCAAATTTAGCACGCTGTGGGACATTAAAAACAACCAGAAGACCGCCAATTTGATTGGAGTCGATAATTATTGGATTAAACAAATAATTACTTTACTGCTCCCGTCGAACTTTTGTATGCAGTGCAGCTAGGGGTGCTAGATATATATTTCAGCACAGCCACATATCGATAGTCTTTGAAAAGTCTGGCCCAGCAATGCCCTGACATCGATATCTGAACACGCTTATTGTCCGCTAAATATTTATTTTAAGTTTCCATTTTGCCCACATTCTTAATAAGTAAACGTTCGCTTTATTATTACATTTACATGTCTATTTGATTCATTTCCGCATGCATTTTTTTCATTAGTGTTAAATAGGGTAAAATGATCGGGTTAATCCCATTCCTTGTCACGCGTTCCAAATTTTTTATAATTTCCTCAATTCTGTCCATAGATTGCCGCTGCTCTTTAAGTTTAGAATCGAACTCAGCGTCAGAATTCTGCGGCGATGCGGGCACGTGTTTAGTATCCTTTTCCAATTCGTGCACGTTTTCGGTATCATTTTCTATTGTGGGCAGTTTCTGAATGAATTCTCCTATATATGAAACTACCAAAGTCTTTATTTTTTCAAAGAAGTTGCTTTTAAAATATGTATGTTCCATTTGCGTCTTTTCGTTGCGAGTTTTAATAGTATTTTGCCCATCGGTAAATGCATTCCACAAATGTTGCAATTTGAATAGTCGCCCTTCAAAATATCCAAGTTTAGATTTCCGTTGAGCCGAATCCTTTTTATAATTGCGAATGAGGCTCTGAATTTCCTCGCCCAACCTTATTTGCTCGGCCAACAGCGCATTAATGCTCGACGATCCGGCCATCTTGATTGAAAGTCTCTTGAATTGGTAGCAGGAATATAAACAATTCAATGATACTCTAAGCTTGGTTCTTTTTGTACTGCCTTAAATTGTCGCTCTACAAAAAGACTCAAGTTATTTCTGAAAGCAGGTAATTTTAGGAAGAACGTGGGTCAGGTAAGTGGTATTCCCAAATTAATATGCAGATGGCCAATCAGTTACGGTAGGTCCTTACCGTGTGGTGGCAAATACGCTGCAGGTATGCTTTTGAATTTATTTGTGCACGTTTTTATTCCGTTATGAATTCTGTATCGAACCGGAGAACATTCGCGACCGTTTCAGACCAACGCGCCGAGCACACTTCTGGGTATTTAAGGAGTTTTAAGCATATGCAAGACGGTCACACTACGAATTCTATCGGTGCCCGATAGGTTTATGTACACTTATCGCCAGAGTCTATCGATTAAACTTGCACGTTTCGCCCCAAACATATACATTTAATTTAAAAAAGCACACTTAAACAGCAACTTTCGAGTGGATAGCAAACAAATCATGTCCACCGTGAGCGCCGCCAACAGTAACAATGACACCAGTCCGTCGGAGAGCGCGGGGAACGTTCGGCCGGAGCCCATTTTCCGGGAGATCAATGCGGAGCAGACCGACGAGATTGTGGAGATCGAGTCCGCCTGCATGAACTGCTTCGAAACGGGAGTCACTCGGCTGCTGCCCACCAAGATACCCTTTTTCCGCGAGGTGGTGCTCATGTCCTTCAAGTGCGACCACTGCGGACACATCAACAACGAGATGCAGTCGGCATCGGAGATCCAAAAGTCCGGCATTCGCATCGAACTGGTGGTGCAATCCGTGGCCGATCTCAATAGGCGCGTGGTGCGCTCGGATAACTCCAGCATCAGCATACCGGAGGTGGAACTGGAGATTCCGGTGCAGTCGCAGAAGGGCGAGGTGACCACTGTCGAAGGCATCATCGAACGGACAATAGCCGGCTTGTCGCAGGATCAGGAGAAACGGCGCATCGATCATCCGGAGACAGCTGCTTCAATTGAAAGGTACATCGAGCGATTGCACCGCTTAAAGGAGGTGACAACGCCCTTTCACCTGCTCCTTGAGGACATATCCGGCAATAGTTTCGTCGAGAATCCGCTGGCACCTGTCGCCGATCCGCAGCTAAAGACTTCGTACTTCACACGCAGCCAGCAGCAGAACGAGCAATTGGGTGAGGCCTCATTGTAACATTAGAAACTTAACCAGTGGGATAGCCAAAAGAACCATAGAGTCACATAATTCGTAATGTTCCCCTTATAAGCACACACCTGTATTCCTTTCCAGGCCTGTACGAGCAGAATCACGAGGATCAGCACCTGCTGAAGCCCATTGCCGAGGACTCGTGGCCCATTGAGAATCTGCACGGCGAGGTGCTCCAGTTCCCCACCAATTGTCCCACCTGCCAGGCGCCCTGCGAGACGAACATGAAGCTGACAAACATACCGCACTTCAAGGAGGTGGTGATCATGGCAACCGTTTGCGGTGCCTGTGGCCACAAGACGAACGAAGTGAAGTCCGGCGGCGGAGTGGAGGCGCAGGGTGTACGCTTCCGCGTCCAGATTGCCAGCAAGGAGGATCTGACGCGCGATGTTCTCAAGTCGGAGACGTGCAGCTTGTCCATCCCTGAGCTGGACCTCGAGGTGGGTCCGCATGCCCTGTGCGGGCGATTCACTACCGTGGAGGGTCTGCTGGTGGCCATGCGGGATCAGTTGGACGGCACGCTTTTCCACGACTCCGCCGACGTCGCGACCAAGCAGCAGATGCAGCGATTCCTTGACACCTTCGAGGATGTCATGAATCTGAAGCGAGTCATTACGCTGGTGCTGGAGGATCCAGCCGGAAATACCTATGTGCAATCACTGAGCGATGACGACTCGGAGCCGGATGACAAGCTCACTGTGGAGCGGTACGATCGCTCCTACGAGGACAACGAGGATCTGGGCCTCAATGACATGAAGACCGAGGGCTACGAGCAGAAGACGTGATGAAGTCCTGCATTCGCAATTATGGCAATTAATTCATAATCAGACCAGTTTTTTTATAATTACACCCGTTACTCGTTAAGCAAAATTGTAAACTGAATTCGTTGAAAAGTAAAAAATAGGCAACCGGAAAAGTTTTCGACCATATAAAGTATATATATTCTTGATCAGAACGTCGAGTCTCGATCTCAGTAATTATAACATCTGGAATGTTAAGATTACAGATTCTAGAGTCAAATACACAATGCATTTTCAAAAGTGTGGACTTGGCAGTTTTGAGCGGTTTGTGGGCATGACAACATTTGAAAACAAACGGATAGGGTCAGATCGACTCAGCTATTAATACTAATCAAGAATATATATACTTTACATGGTCGGAAACTATTCCTATTGCCTGTTTTGTACGTTTCAACGAACACTTTTACTCGATCATAAGCAGCAAATAAACAAAATTCGAACAAATGTCCACACAGCATTGAAAATATTACATCTAGTTGTAGTTCTAAAATAAATCATTTCTCACAAGGATAATTCAAAAAGCTTTTTTTCAATATTCAGTCTATCGAAATTTCGTCACCTGCAGCTGTGCGGCGATAGCAAGTATCGATAGCCAGCAGGCCAGCTCTAATCAGCTGTTTGGTTTGTTCGTTGTGTAACTTAACTGAACGCGTTGAATTTTTGGTAAATATGCTTAAATGGTATATTTGCTGCCCCCAGTAAACTAACACCCCCATCCCGTAGAGCACCAAGATGTCCGCATCCGCTGCCCGAGGCTCCACATCGCTGCTGAAGCGCGCCTGGAACGAGATTCCGGACATCGTCGGCGGATCCGCCTTGGCCCTCGCCGGAATCGTTATGGCCACTATCGGAGTGGCCAACTACTATGCCAAGGACGGCGATAACCGGCGCTACAAGCTCGGCTACGTTGTCTACCGCCACGACGATCCGCGCGCCCTGAAGGTGCGCAACGACGAGGATGACTAGAGGACTTCGACCCTTCGGAAAAATCCTGTCGGCTCTCATCTTTGATTTTTTTTGTTTACTCTAAAGCTAAGTAAAACAAACATCCAAATGTACAGAAGCCAGTGTTCAGTGGTTCAACTATAGCGGGTAATAGTTTTCCAGGTTTTTCGTGTTTCATGCATACACAAATCCACTCCATATTCCTACAATTGCAACGTTTTGTGTTTGAAAATCCAAAAGAACGCACTTGTTGTATAAAAAGAAGAAATATTTATACATATATTCCTAATTCAAAACCTACATAGTTACAAATTTCACAAAAGATTTATGCACTGCAACCAAATCTTTTTAAGGGACCTAATTCTATTTATTAAGGTTTCAATAGGAATCGTTCAGTAATTCCTCTGAGCATAACCTAATGTGTGATAAAGATAAATGAGACCAAGTGGTAGTCTAGTTATCAATTATTTAAAATGTAATATGTTATATTATCCTCCTGGTAAGGAGATTGCTGGGGTGTACCCTCTTCAGTCTTCGGAGGGAGATGGGATCAGCTAGGATAGTTGCTAGTCGGTTCGGGTGGGCCATAAGCCTGTCGGCATAACGGCTGCTGTGGAAATTAATCTGATCCCCAAGAAGGGTAACTTTCAGATCTCTTTCGATGACCATGTTCGTCACGTACCAGGGGAGCCCAGATGCGTGACGTGCAGCTCTCGACTGGGCCACACGGAGCCTATTAAGCTGGGATTTGGCGGCAGTTCCCCACACCTGGATGGCATAACTCCACAAGGAAGGGAAAAAACACGGAAAAAAGACAGTGTAAAATATGTTAAAACACCAAAGATCTTTAAAGATCCTTGTGCGAGAACTTTAAGTGGAATTTGCAGGCCTTCTCCGTGTAAAAACATTCGCTGCAGATGCCGCACTTGAAGGCCGGTATGGAGTCGCTGCTGGAGTTGGCCGCGGTGGTGGGAGGAGCAGTTGCTGGGGAAGATTGAGAATTTTAAAATCGAAATCTAGCTAGAGAAGAAAAATGTGCACTTACCTCTTTTGGTCGACACTGCTTCCGCCAACACCGTGGGCTCATTCCTCGGCTCCACCGGATGAGTTTGGGTCTGCGTGTGCGACTGGGATTTGCTGGCCTGGCTGCGCCTTCTGCGCTGCTCGAACTTTAGGGCCACGTTAAACTCGCCGTGGGCGCACAGCCACTGGTGGCTGAACTCGTAGGCCATCGACAGCTTCTTCACGCAGATGCGGCAGATCTGCTTGGGATAGTCGTCCTCTGGATCCAGTGGAGGCAAGGAGACGGGCAGGCAGGACGCTAGCATATCCGCAATGGGCACCATCTTGTCCAGCACTAGGGCACTCTCATCGTAAATGGACAGCGATTCCAGGCACTCGTTCCCGCACGTGCGACAGAAGCTCTCGAAGATGTCCATAAATTTGAATTTAAATGTTTTGTTTATAAATTGGCTAGTAAATGTTAAAATTATCGATAAATTAATGAAGTCATCGATTTTTTATAATTTTTTAAATTCCTTCTGGTATTTTCTTATATTTTGGCACACTCTGCCAGTATTCGGCCACACTGACAGTCAGTCATTTTTTTCAAGAAAAGCCGGAGAGAATTTTGTGTTTTAGTTGGATAAAATGATGTGGAAGGCTCTACTGATCGCCGTTTTGGCGATTGCCCACTGCCAGGCGGTACTGGAAACGGACGCCAACACCTTGGTCCTGCTGGACAACCTGGCCATCCGGGAAACCCACTCGATCTTCTTCAAATCGCTGCAGGGTGAGTGAAAATGCCGGCTAACCTCTGACGTGGACAATGAAATGTGTTGATAATTGGTTATCTTTGGGCTACAGATCGCGGATTCAGGCTCACCTACAAACTGGCGGATGACTCCAGCCTGCTGCTGTCCAAATACGGTGAATATCTGTACAAGAACGTCATCATATTCGCACCAAGTGTCGAGGAATTCGGCGGCGATGTGAGCGTGGAGCGTTTGGCCCAGTTCGTCGACGATGGCGGCAATGTTCTGGTGGCGGGCAGCGAGAAATCCGGCGACGCGCTTAGGGAATTCGCCTCCGAGTGCGGCTTCGAGCTGGACGAGGAGAATGCGGCGGTCATTGACCATCTGCACTACGATGTCAGCGATGCTGGCGAGCACACAACCATCCTGACATCCGCCAAGAATCTAATCCAGGCCGACACCATCGTGGGCAAGGCCAACAGACAGGCGGATGCCGCACCGCTGCTTTATCGCGGCACAGGACTGATTGCCGACAAGGAGAACCCGCTGGTACTCAAGCTGCTGACCGCCGAGAGCACCGCCTATAGCTACAATCCTGAGGCCAGTGTCTCCGACTATCCGCATGCCGTTGGCCGAGGCACCCTGCTAATCGCCGCCCTGCAGGCGAGGAACAATGCCCGCGTAGTCTTCTCCGGCTCGCTGCTCTTCTTCTCCGACGAGAGCTTCACCACGGTCGTGCAGTACGCGCAGAGCGGTGTGTTCCACAAGCTTGCCGGCAATCGCGACGTGGCCGAGTCCATTAGCAAGTGGGTATTTGGGGAGACTGGCCGCCTGCGCGTGGCATCCGTGCAGCATCACAAGGAGGGCGAGCTGCTGCCACCGGATCAGGCGTACACCATCACCGACCCGGTCGTCTACACCATCGGCATCGAGGAGCTGGTGCAGGGCGAGTGGCGCGCCTTCAAGGCCAGCGACATTCAACTGGAGTTCGTGCGCATCGATCCCTTCGTGCGCACCTATCTGAAGCAAACGAACTCGGGCGCCTATCAGGCCAAATTCAAGATACCCGACGTCTACGGCGTTTATCAGTTCAAGGTGGACTACGATCGCGTGGGCTACACGCATCTGTACAGCACCACCCAGGTTTCGGTGCGTCCGCTGGAGCACACGCAGTACGAGCGCTTCATCCCGAGCGCATTCCCCTACTACACCAGCGCCTTCTCCATGATGATCGGCGTGTTTGTCTTCTCGTTCGTGTTCCTTCACTTCAAGGATGAGCCCGTGGGCAGGGCCGCCAAGGACGACAAGAAGTCGCAGTAGTCTGCACGTTCATTCAACTCAAATGTAACACACAATGCACTAAAATAAAGTTTCCCGCAGAGAGAAACCCACAATCCATTAAAAAACTTGGCTTTTAGTAACTATATGACATGCCAAGGTGGGCTTAATGAAGCCTTAAAATTAGCAGAGTCCAACCCATTTAAATCATAATCATTTTTAATCTCTAAGTTACAAAATTTAAAAGTTTTAAAAATTCAATTAGCAAAGAACAGAACCAAACTATTTGTCGTGCACGGTCTTACTTCTCAGACAATCGAGTGTAATCGAATACAATCGAAGAAGATTTTCTCCTTCTCGGCTACCACCTATAGCTCTCAACAAAACGGAATCATTGTGAAAATTTCTCTCGTCCGAATTTGTTCGTCTCGTATTGAAAGTGACAATTTGTGAAGAGTAATCTTATTCCGTGTTTAACGGTGAGTTTTTTTTTATTGCTAAATACATCTAATACTAAGTGTGGTTCTTACAACTCACGTGCTTGTGGCCGCTGAATATGTGCGTGTGTGCGCTGTTTTCCAAATTTTTTTTTTCGTTGTGAATCGCCTGAGTTATTGTTTTGCCGTTTTTGGGGCTCCGCCGGCCGTCCAGCGGAGCCCTATTTTTCACCGCACATACACAGGCGCACAGTCGCTGGTGGATACATACACAAATGCACGAAGATGTGAGAGGTCTCGTATTCGCACGACTGTTGGTTGCATTGTTGTTGTAGTTGTAATGGTGAGGTGCGCTGCTTTTTTTTCCAAAATGGCCGCCAAGCAGGAGAATAGTAAAAAATAAAAAGTTGCAGTCGTTGATGAAATTGGCCAAAAGAATAAGAAAAAAAAAAAAAAAAATTCTCAATGTGCGGGAACTGGCGCCAAAAAGTATGAGTAATCGTATTTATGCTGGTTGGCATAAACATACAAAAGTAATTTATTTATTTCTTAAGTGGTACGCGTTTGGATGTGTGTGTATACTTAACACGCCCATTGGTTAACAAATGCAAATGTGCATCTCTTCGCATGTTATGCGCAGTGTGTGCCATCTCTCTTTCCCACCGCCAGTTTTTCCCGCATGTTATTGCATAATTGCTTTTTATTTTCTTTTTCCTTTGGCATTCTCTTTTGTGAGAATGTGCAGCTGTCACATCTACACGCACACACATGCTGTCTAGCGGAGAAACGACGCAATTAACTGCTGGCACACCTCCCTTCTCTTTCTAACGCGAACGTGCCCCTATAGGCATCTCCCTCCGACTTGCCGCCTTTAAATGCGCGCCAAGTTTTTACCGCTTGATTTTCCTTCCTTTTGTTTATGTTTACTCTTTTGGCGCTACCATTCGAAGATTTTTTTACTTTTCTTTGGCTTCTTTTTATTTGATATTTTCCTCTTGCCTGCACAAGAAGTAATTATAAATTGAAAACTACAACTCATTACTTCAGCGTGATTGATTCCGCATAAAGCTCAAAAAAAACTCAAGAGGTTGTACATAAAAAGAAGGGGAACACAAAAAACAGCGACTCACGATGTTTGCCCGCAAAGAAAAGAAATGAGATTTTCAAGTGGTCCTCCATCGTGGAACATTTACACAGCGAGAAAAGCAGATGTAATACAATTATACCACCAATTGAGAATAAGATGTATTCCTATTGCTATTTAGAAGGGATTAATTCTGTAAGGTCTTTAATTATAGGTTAGGCAAGAACTTCGTCTTAGCTAAGCTTCATTTGCATACCAATGTAAATATGAATCACACCATTATTTTTCTGTATGTATTGCTGCCGAGGCACGATTTTTTCCTTTGCCACTCAAGTGGAAGTTTCTCGAGTGCCTCGTTCCCAGAAGAAGATGGGAAAATATTTGAAATGGGGGGCAAGAAGGAAAAGCAGGCAGCTGCCTCAAAAAAATTTCACCTTCAACCCTCGTTATCGTTGTGACGACGAACCAAAGTTCCTCGTCAGTTGGCCGCCAGCGCTTCGGCGCTGTGCATCGGTCCAAACTTTGGCTCCCCGCCATATTCATCCGTGTATATCCGTCAAGAGTATCGTATCCTGGCCAGTTGCATCGTGCACTGCGCCTGTGCCGGACGAAAAGTTTCGAGTTTGTGCCCAGTTCCTGGCCGTCAAGTTGCCTATCTCATCTGGCGAGGATCAGCATGTTTACTTTGGGTAGCAACCAAACAGTGATTGTAGAAGTGCATTTAACTAATGTGAATCTGGAACGCACACAATCTAACTTAGCTTTTTCAATTCCCTTCATTGCAGTTCAAAAAAAGAAGAAAGCTAAGAAAAGATGGCTCGTACTAAGCAGACTGCCCGTAAGTCGACCGGAGGAAAGGCTCCTCGTAAGCAGCTGGCCACCAAGGCTGCCCGTAAATCGGCGCCATCCACCGGCGGAGTGAAGAAGCCCCATCGTTATCGTCCCGGAACTGTGGCTCTTCGTGAGATCCGTCGTTACCAGAAGTCGACCGAGTTGCTCATCCGCAAGCTGCCCTTCCAGCGTCTGGTTCGTGAAATCGCTCAGGATTTCAAGACCGATCTGCGTTTCCAGTCGGCTGCCATCGGTGCCTTGCAGGTGAGAATTATGCTCCAAAGCAATGAAATATTGTGGTTTAACTTAACTAAGAATGCTAGGTTTCATGGGATTATGACAAGTCGAAGTGGGGGGATACCAATGTTTTAAAGAAACTTGATTATCCAACTCATTTGAATTTCTCTTGACTTACAGGAAGCATCTGAGGCGTACCTTGTGGGTCTCTTCGAGGACACCAACTTGTGCGCTATCCACGCCAAGCGCGTGACAATCATGCCCAAGGACATCCAGTTGGCGCGCCGCATCCGTGGCGAGCGTGCTTAAGCTGGATCAGCAGGAACGCCGGATTCGATCACTGTCGTCCAGTCCCGAACAGCAGACCATTCACGTAACATTGTGGAAGAGGTGCTCGCCGAGGAGCTATACCATCGACACATTGATCCAATCTATCATTCATATTTACATGTAAACATTTATCATCCCTTTGTTGTTCAATCGAATCGACAGCAACAACAGACAGAAAAACAACACACAACATTACTGTAATGCTTAAAACTTATTTGTAACTCTTATTATTACTATTATCAATTAGTTTTTAAGTTTTTTTTCTCGCCTGTGCGTCGACGGTGGCACCGTTTACGTTGCGTCGTGCTCCTTCTCCTTAAAATCCGGATCCACCTCTTCGATTTGGAAGGAGGGAATACCACCGGGCGGCCGTTGTTGCCTGTCCGCCTGCAACATCCGCCACCAACCACTCCAACAACTGTCCAGCTGACGGGCTTCGGTTTCCAGGTAATCCGTGATCTTTAAGGCGCCTGCCTCGCCTTTATCGCTTCGATTGAGAAGAGGTTCACCATCTGGCTGCCGAGATGTGCGGAGCGTGGAGATCGGGGCCAACCTAACGCCGGCTGGGCGTGGCAAGGCAGACAGACGGTTGCGGACCGCCTGGCGGTGGTTCCCGGATCTCTGGATGGGCGGCGAGGGCATGGCCGTCTGGCGATGCCACTGACGGCACGCGGCTTTTATGAAGATAATATCCATATATAACACCGAAGACCGAATCGAGTACACTTAACTTTACACTTACGTATATGCTTATATATACATAAATACATACATATATATAAATATAAAACTATACGGAAGGAAAAGAACTAGATATAAATACTCTTTCTTCTGTTCACTTTTCGTTACTGCAAATCATAATCAGAGCATTATATATATATATATAGAAGTTATATATATATATGTATGTATACATATAACGAAGGGATGGGCGTGACAGAGTTAGTTGATTAAATAAGATTTTAGATTTACATGCATTTTATACGTTTAGGCGGACGATGTCGCAGTAGAAGAATGATGATTCTTCTTCGGGAGATGAGAAAAGATATAAAGATGATTCAGCAATCAGATAAACTTACACATCTATAGATTTGGAAGAGCATCAAATAAAAATAACCAAGACAAAAATCACATAACAAAACAAAATAAAAGCAAAAGCGCCGAGCAGAGCATTGAATATTTCCCAATATTTATATGTAGTTTGAAACAATGCAAAATAATCAATTGTAAACGCCCATAAACATGCATATATATATATATATAAATATACATATAGCTGTAAATTGGTGTCGATAACTAGTTTCACATTGAACATTTAAACAAATCGGACTAAATATGTCTATATCGTATCGTCGTAGCTTACAAGAACCAATATGAAAACCGAAAACAGAAAACGAACCCCAACAAAACACAAAAACAATTTACAACAACAAATCATTGACAACAAGAGCAAAAATAACTGGAAACATCAGCAAAAAAAAAGAAAATAAAAAATAAACGGTTTTTTCTATAGAAGAAACCAAAAAAACCCAACACCAACGAATTGTTGTATTTTCTGCGAAAGCGAGACGGGAGTAGTGTCTTCGAGAGGGGTGGTGGGGTGGAGAGAGGTGGCGATGGTACAGTTGACTCCAAAAATCGAAACCAAACGTCATTCGTTTTGTTTACGTGTGTTAATCTCGGTGCGTGCATGTGTGTGTGTGTTACTCTTGTTCGTTTCTGTGTGTGCAAGCTTGGCTGGCTGCATCTGTATGTGTGTGGGTGGCTTTGGCGCTGCCCCCTTTTTTTGTTTGTCTTTGATTTGCTTTTTCAAGGCTGCCATTAAGTGGCGCCACCTAGCGATGGTTCTGTGCCACGGGCGCTCAATAAGGGTTAACGAACCACTTTGTTCGTAAGCTAAGACGGCCAATATGGGTATAGGGTTAAACTTTGTAATTAATTGCTAATATTTATAATAATGTACATTAAAACAATTATTTAGTTTAAATTACCAATGTTTTCCTTCTTTTTGTCAGTGTATATATCGTTATAACTCAAGCATACCCATTTAAATTGCAAATTGAACGCAAGATTTAAACATTCCATTTACATATAAACGTACATTTAATTTATTTGCATATTTGAATACAGTCCAGAATGCGACGCACACTCAGTTATTAAAATATTAAAATTAGGCTTCGCGAAAAAAAGTGAGTTAAACTAAATTGAGAATGGGATTGATGTGGAGTTCTTAGGGGCGGCGCCTAAATAGGGATTTCAAATTAAGAGCATTCCGGTTGTTTTCCTTCCGGTGCACAGCGAACAGGGGCGAAGTTCCGGGAGGGGACAGCTATGTTACAACACAGGGATCGATGCTTGCATAAGTTAGGGACTACAACTAGGATCTGGGTGGTAGGATTCCTTGTCCTTAGTCCGCCTCGTGCTTCTCCGCCTCTGGATGCTTGCCAGGTGCCGTTGCCGGTGGCGGCGCTACTCCCCCAGCTACGGCGGCCTCGCCCAGCGTTGCTCCTCCAGCTGCCGGTGGTGCTCCTGGTCCCGCTCCTGCCCCGGGCGTGGGATACACTCCGGCTCCGGGCGCCGCTGCTGCTGCCGCTCCAGCTCCACCGCCTGGGGCTCCGGGTCCTCCAGCGCTCGGTTCGTGCAGGTGACCTGGTGGCGGTTGTTGTTGCTGCTGCTGCTGTGGTGGCGGTGGATTGCTTCCATGCTCCGGCGCATACGGATGCCCGAGATTGCCATTGTGCTGCGGCGGCGGCGGACGCGGGGACATGTAGTGCGAGCCGGGTGGCGGGCCATAGGACTGCTGATACGGCGAGAACGGTGCGTAGTAGGGCTGTGGCGTCGGATGTCCGCCGTACTGGGGCTGGTAATAGGGTCGTGCTGGTCCACCGGGTGGTCCAGGCGGCGGGCCATGTGGTGGTCCGCCGTAGTTGGCATAACCCGTGTGCGGAGGTGGCGGCGGCAGACCGGACATTCCCGGCGGCGGCTGATGCGGCCCCATATGCGGTGGCATCAAGGAATGTCCGGGTGGCGGATGGCCGGGATGTGGATGCATCTGCGGCATTCCGGGCGGTGGAGCTGGACCGCCCTGTTGCTGCGGCAGTGGCACCTGCTGCGGCACCGGCGGCGGTGTTGGTGTCGTCGTCGTTGTGGTCGCTGCCGCAGCTGCTCCGGCCGCTGGAGCCACCTCAGGCGGCGGTGTGGGTGTCGGCACCGGAGTGGGCACCTTGCCGGGCTGGGCCACCACTTTGGCGGGTTCCGTTTTTGGTGGCTCGACTAGCGTTGACTGCGGAGGCAGGGCAGCGGCCATCTCCAGCTTCTCTGGCTTGATGGGTGGCGGCGGCACCGATGGCTTCGGTGGTGGCTCAATGTCCATGGGCTCGGGATCCGTTTTGCTGGCAGTTTCGTGCACGTGCACCGCTGGCGCCGGCGTGGGCGTCGAACTCGGTGTGGGATTGAGTGTAGCGGGCTTCACAGACGGCGGTGTCTCCTTGGGCGGAGCTGCTGGCGCTGGTACCGCCGCCGCCGGCTCTTGGCTAGCGGGTGTAGCAGCGGGCTGACCCGGCTGCGTTGGCGGCTTGACTGCCTCCTCGCTCCTTGTCACTGGGGCGGCGGCAGCAGTAGCGGCAGCTGCAGCAGGATTCGCTGTGCTATTCGCATTCGCATTCGGTTCATCCAATCGCTGGCGATCGCGCTTGATGTCCTCGTACATGCGATGCACCATCTTCTGGAACGTGTCCTCGTCGACGGCCGGCTTGCAGTGGCGCTTCAGCTCCTCCTGGAAGGCCTCGCTGGACTCCACCATGCGCTGCTTCTTGGCCTCGAACTTCTCCTCCATCTGCTGCAGTTCCGCCTCAAGTTTGGTCTGGTGCATCGTCAACGAGCTGACCTGCCGCTTGAGCACCTGCATCCGCGTGGTGGTCACCACTGAGCGCACATCTGGTACAACGGCCTCCGAGAAGATCTCGTTAATCAGCCGATGGTTGTGCAGGTAGCGGGCGTAGGCCAAGTGCTTGGTCGTATACCCTTCGTCCTGGTCATCCTCGTCCTCCGCCGGCTGAATGTCGATGCGTCGCTCGTGCTGCGACTTACTGCCGCCACCGCGTGACGGTGTCTCGTGCATGTCCACGTCGGTCTTCACCTTGCTCTTGGCCGACATGTAGGCCTGATAGGCGGGCGTCTGGTGGTAGGCCTTCAGCGATTTCTCGTACTCCAGCTTCTCCACCTCGTACTCGTCAATGAACTCCGTCTTCTCATCCTCGGGCAGCAGCTTCCACATGGCACCGATCTTCTTGCCCAGCTCCCACAGCTTCAGCTCCGGATGCTTCGCCTTGACGCTATCCCAGACGCGTTTCGAGTACCGCATGTAGGGCAAAATGGGCTTCTCCGGCGGCTTTGGTGGCTTGGGTAGCCGTGATTCGTTCTGGTTCTTGCTGCTCGACGACTTGGTCACCTTTTGTGGCGTGAATGCAGGATTCCCATAGTTGCTGTGCGTGAAGATGGGCGTCTGATCCTTGTTGCGATCGCCACCACCTCCGCCGCCGGATGAACGCGACCGGCTGCCGCCGCCGGAGCCACCGCCGCCGCCCTGGAGTGGTGTGGCCGATCCCTGGCCGCCAACGGCTATCTGCTTGTAGTTGCTGGGCAGGGCCATCTTTGCGCAATTCGCTGGTCAAATTAGTGTAGGTTTTCCAAGAGAAATAACAATTTTCAGGCGGACGCCATTTTCTGTCGGCGTTGGTGGAGGTGTGACCGTATGTGATTCTAAGAAAAATCATATGAACCGGGAATTTGCAAATATAGCGACTGCAATAAGGAAATAATAACTGCCAGGGAATATAGAACATTTTAGTTAGCTAAAACTAGAAGAACAATATAGCTTAATTTGTGCTACTTATAATAAAAATTGTAGCTTGTCATTTTTATTCAGCTTTATAGAAATAAAAAAGTATACCACACTAGAATCAAGAAAATACCAACGGCACTTCATTTTCCATTAAGTTGGCAGCACCGCAACTGCGATTTGTAAAATATAAACAAATCGAAATCAACTAAAATGCTTGCCGGTCGCTTGTTCGTCCGTTCGATCGTAAGTCGGGCATGCTTGGCCACCATGGGCATCCGGTCACAGCCCCAAGCACACGCCAGACAAGTGATCCTGCCCAACATACCAGCAACAACCGCAGTTGCGATTCAATGCGAAGAATCCACCAGCAATCGGCGATTTTTTAGCAGTCAAATTGAGACGGAATCCACGTTGGACGGCGCCACCTACGAGCGTGTGTGCTCGGACACCCTGGACGCACTGTGCGACTACTTCGAGGAGCTGACGGAGAACGCCTCCGAGCTGCAGGGCACGGATGTGGCTTACAGCGTAGGTGACATCCGCCTGTTACATCATTCCATTGACCTAATCCTCGAGTTCTTTCCGCTTTCACAGGATGGCGTGCTCACCGTGAATCTGGGAGGCCAGCACGGCACCTATGTGATCAACCGACAGACGCCCAACAAGCAGATCTGGCTCAGTTCGCCCACCAGCGGTCCCAAGCGATACGATTTCGTCGGCACTGTGGCGGCGGGCAGATGGATCTACAAGCACAGTGGTCAGTCGCTGCACGAGCTGCTGCAGCAGGAGATACCCGGCATACTGAAGTCGGAGTCCGTGGACTTTCTACGCCTGCCCTACTGTAGTTAATTCCGTGATTAGTTTAAATGCTCCTCCATAAAAAGTCGGTTGAAACGTTCGATTTGATATATTTATTGTTGTTCATCTGAAGGCACAGTGGTCACTCGATACATGAACTGCTGCTGCTGGAGATGATGCTTCCCTGGAGCTCTGAAGCTAAGCTTCTGGTATAAATGCTTTGCATTTTGAAATTTGTTGTTTTGAGAGGGATACACATAAAAATCAATTGGTTAATGTATAAATCGAATAATTTACCTTTGGTTTTTCAATGTTCAGGCTGATATTCCACCATTAAAGAACGTTAGCTGTAGCTATAAACATTTTATTTGTCACTTGTATGTTCCATTTATTTATTTCAATACACAAATTCAGAACTCAAAGCTCCCCCAAGCTAATAATTCCAAACGAAAGTCGGGTCAAATTGATTTCCGGAATTATTGTGTATGTTCATTCACGTGCTCTTCAGATTTATGTTTTCTGAATTCTATTCTTGTTCGGTGTTTTATAAACAAAAGAAGGTGATACGTTTTTTCCTTTTTTTGGCAGCAGCACACGTGTATGAAAAAAAATATAATAAAAATCACTTGCCAACTAGCAGACACACGGGCACTTCAAAGGGTTTGGTTTCTACATTACGTTTAATAGTATGAATATCTAAGGCTACGACGTTCTAGTGACGTCCACCGAACATGTTGTTATAGTGCGGCTGCTGGGCGCCCATAAAGTTCTGGGGCATCTGGTTGAAGGGCGGCTGTGGCGGCACATTGCTGGCCCACGGATTAACGGGCGGACCCACGTAGCCACCTGGCCCTGGTGGTACCATGCCGCCGTAGTTCTGCTGCACGCCATTGCCCGCAAACGGATGATAGCCGCCGTAGCCCTGCTGATTCGGATAGTGATTGGCATTCGGTCCGCCGCTCATTAGTGGCTGTGCCTCCTGGCCAAAGTTACGGCCATGCTGCTGCTGCTGCCCTGGATAGCCCGCATTGGAATAGCCCGCTCCAGGCTGCTTTTGGCCTGGATTCTGACCCAAATTCGGCGCATTCTGCGCATTTGGCGCAACATGCTGCTGGTTCATAATATAGTTGCGATTGCCACCCACGGGTGAGCCTCCAGAACTGCCGTTCTTGCTTAAAGTGCCCATTAGATTGGCTATGATGTTCTCGGTGTCTTTTAGCGAAATCTTGGTCGCAGCTGCTGGCTTGAAAGTGAGCGCATTTGGCGATGATTCCACGGGTACAATGGGCGGCCCTCCTGGCGCATTGTGTACACCAGCACCAACGGCACCACCACCACCACTTCCATTCGAATCGCAGGCCTTCATCACCAAATCGTCAAAGTTGTAATCATCATCTTCCTCGTCATCGTCATCGAGCATGATACCGGGCGTATTCCGGCCGCGTCGCTGCTTATTGATGGGCACACTGGACAGATCACGATCCCGCTCACGATCCAAACTGTCGCGCTGGGCGCTCAGCATGGAGTGACCGGCTTTCGTAGCCGAGATGCTGGCGGCCAAGGCGGAGGAGGTCCTGCCACCCATTACCGAAGTCTTCGACTTAGCAGTCGGTTTCGCCTTGCTTGGCCCACCAATATTCACCACGCGCGCCAGGAAATCACTGCAGGACTCGCCATCCCCTCGGAGCTCCACCAGATTCACATACTTGCGCAGACGATCGACGCGCGATGGCTCCTGTACCTCCAACTTGCGCAGATGGCCAATGAGATGCACCTGCTCCTCGTTCGACAGAAACTTGAAGTTCTGGAGTAGAGTCTGGAGATCTGAATCCGTTAGCGATTCCATGCCACTGCTGCCACCGACTGTATCGGCTTGTACCTTGGCCGGTGCTCCCGCTGGGGCGTTCACCATATCGACGGACTCCTTGTTCAGCTGGTGCTCCACCTCCTTCATCAGCTCGTCCAGATCGTAGCCCATGTCATCGGGCGATGGCTTATTTTGCAGTCCGAGCTTTGCCTTTATCTCCTCGAATTTCAGTCCGTTGTTCTTGTCCAGCTGGCGGCGCTGCTTGTCCATCTTCACCAGCAGCGTTAGCAGGTGGAGCAGATTGTTCATATCGCCGGTGGTTACATTGTTGTATCCCTTGAGTACCAAAGCATTGGCCAACTTGGGCGCCACCAAGTTGCGATCGAAGGGCAGCTGTATGGGCGCCGGATTGGCATTTGCCTTAACCTTGTCATCGACGGCATCGGTGGTACCTAGATCATCCGATTACGGGTGGTTTGGGGGAGGGAACAACACAAAAGAAATCAATCAGTTAGGATTTACAGGAGAGTGTGTTTCTTTTTCAGATCCCGGATAACATTTATACTTATGGATGGTGTGGATGGCGATTGGACTGCTCACGGTTGGTTTCTTCACACTTGGTTCACACACCCAGCAAAAATAAGGGAAAGCTGACCGAAAAACGATTTGAAACGATATCACCAGCGATTTGACCGAAAGTCTAACCAAATGTACGATATAACTTTTATAATAAATACAGCATGGATAGAAAGATCTTATTTCAAGCAGGTCTTTTCAATATAACCTTTGACCTTTGTTGAACCCAATGTAGAGGTCTTAAAAATAGGTTTTTTTAAAAATGCACTCTACATTTTGTAAACGCGATAAGTTCGAAAAATCCTAGGAATTGCTGAAAAAAGACCAGCAATTCAGAACACGCTTTATATATGGTATACTTATAATATTGTTCAAAAATGATTATAACACGCAGCGCGATGTTGTAATATTTCAAAAAACTCGCCCAGATATCGTTTAAGATTTAGTGAGAAAGAACAAATTCGAAATGGGATTGAGATCCCAATTCATACCACAGCAGTCAAGATTCTTTATTTCGTAAGGTGCTAAACTTAAAACAGAGGTTGTTAGTAGACGAAAGTGGGAAGTATCTAACGTACATATATTTCTTTATCACCAGCACATAAAGAGGTTCCTTTCGAAAACGACAATAGATATATTTCGAATGAAGAATCTAAAGGTATTCCACCGAATGGCACAAAAACTCACAATAAACTCTGCAACTTCGCATTAAAAGCCGTCGAAAGCGCGCGAAAAAGTAACGATTGTTCCGATTGGAAAACCCTTTTTTTGATTTGATTTGTTTGGTTTACTTACCTCCGGATTTCTAACCGCGACCGCGAAATAGAGTGAGAGAGACGGATACGGATTGAGCGGGATTGGGGGTTGTACTTACCTTTGAAAGTCGCCTGAAAGATGACGGCTGCTATGTTCGTGATTAGTTTCTTGACCACGCGCACCTTTTGCGGATCGTCCAGTACCTCGGCAATGAGAATGCCCTTGAGCTTCTCCTTTGTGGTCTCGAGGAACACACAGTTGTCCTCGTTTAGCAGCAAATCCTCGGCCGAATTTGGCTTCACCATCTCCATGGCCAGTGCCTTGCTAAGCAGATTGAGCGCCTTGGGTCCCAGGCTGCCCAGATGCTCCTCGACGGCGGACAGCATGCGCAACACACTGACCACAGTCAGTGGTCCCTCCTCAACGGGCTCCGAAGCCTCCTTCTCCTTCTCCTTGTTGGACGAAACGGTCGGCGAATTCGATCTCGCCTTGGTCATACTGTACTCGGGATATACGCGGGAATCCAGCACGCGGAACGTCTCCACAGGCTCATAGCCGCGCGATGATCGAGCATAGCCCTCGTTGCGGGGATAGTACTCCGAGGAGCGTTCGCGATCACGCTGCAAACTTCGACGATCTCCGAAATCCCTGGACGACGAGCCGCGCTCTTTGGATGATGGAGTACGACCATGACCACGACCACGGTAGTGGGGCGGCGAGCGAGAACGGCGTCGCAGGCTGCGCGAACGCGAGCGTGAAGATCCACGCTTATAGCTGCGATGCGGCGAACGACTGCGTGAGCGCCGCACGGCACGACGTCCGCCGCGCTTGGGGGACAACGAGCGAGAGATGGAGCGGCGATTGAGGGAGGCACGACCACGAGATGGAGGAGTGTCAACATCATCATCGCTGATATCGATGACGGCGTCGGCTAGCTTGCTTATCGCACCAATCGGACGATTGCTGCGGAAGTTTGGCTTCGGCTTGCGACCATTGTCGGCATTGGTGGTGGCAGACGCCCTACGCGGACTGGCCACACGGATCTTGTAGCGCTCCATTAGCTCCTTGGTCTTCTCTTCGTCCTCGTCGCCCAGCTTGAACTTCTCTTTGAGCTCCTTCTTTATTTTATTCACCGCAATGTCGAACAGTACGATGCGTCGATCCTTCCAGTAGCTAATCCACTCCGGCTTATAGTCGTATAGATTCGGATCGAACTTCTTCTCCTCCTGCAGCTGCTTGTAGCGTCGATTCCAGAACTGTTTCCACTCATCCGGATAATCGGGATGTTTCTCGGGATTTGATTCGTACATCTCTGTATCACTGCGCAGCTGCTTGAGCTGAAGTTCGAGCATGCAACGGAACTTCTCCCACTTGTAGCGCTCCTGTGAAATTATAGATGCCTGAATGGCCAGCTCCTTGGGCGTGGGCAAATGTTGCGTTTTGGTCGCGCCACCTGGAGGTGGTGGCGATTGGTTTTTACTACGCCGGCCGGCATCTTCGGACAAATTATTCGTCTGTCGCCCCTTTGGCACCGCGTCAACCGGACCTGTTGACCCGCCAAAGTTCTCATCATCACTGGATATGGCATCCAAGGCAATTATATTTCCATCCTCATGCTGCTTGTTGCTGCCCCCGGTTGCGTCGACGTTCATCTTCAAGCTGCTCTTGATGGACTCATCCGGTTTCAGCTCGCGGATCACGCGCTGAGCTTCTTCGGAAAAATCTGACCCGGCACACTCATCGAAATGAAAGCTATCCCGCACCTGACTGCACATTTTGGAGCGATAACGGCGGAAATCATCACCAGTTGCAGTTATTAGATTGCGTGACCTGCCGAAATGCTTCTCAATGCACTTAACCAAATTCCCAGTGGCAGTCACCAGATCGCCAGAGCTGTTGGGCGTGCGCTTCAGCTTCTGCAGCTCTCTGTGGGCCTTCTGGAAGTGGGTTTGCAGGTACTTGGTGCGATGCGCCTGCGATGTCCAGTGTGCAAAGACGTTGCGTCCATCCGTGCACGTTTGGCACAGCACACAGAAGTAATTCGGACGCAGTTGGGCCGGCTCGTGCAGCTCGATGGTGTATTCGGTGCCGATCAGTGGTCCGGCGGTGTAGTTCTCGATCTGCTTTTGTATGACCGCCGTGCGGGTCACGTCGTCGTCCTCCTCGAAACCGGGCGGTACCGGCTCGCCCGGCAGGAAGCTCATCGTTAATCCTCAATTCCTGCAGATGGGGATGGGCATCAGGCCAAAAGAAGAGAACGCCAATGCACGGAAATGGCCAGGATCAGTACTTACCTTGGTCTCCCTCTCTCTTTCTTTATTTCCGCATCCGCGAACCACCTCCTGACTTTCTTGTTCACTTTTTTGCGCCCGCGAGTGTTTCGCATTCACGATCACTTATCGAAAAAAGGGGGCGGCTTGCGCCCGCGTGTTTACCGTTACTTACTATGTCAGTGTATATGTAAGTTAGATTATTTAACTGCGCCTTTGTCTTCCCCCTGCTTCGCCGTTCATTTGTTACGAAAATTGAATCCTCAAGACGAAGCCTTTTTCCCAATTTTCTTTTAACAGCTTTCCAGTGTGACCGTGCGCCGTTCGCGCGATAACACTGCCAACGATAGCTGGATATATCGAATATATGCCAGTACTTTTTAAAAAGCAAAACAACAGAAATTAATTATTTTTATGGTAATTAAAAGAATATTTACATTCATGTACAGAGTATTGTTGTTTTTGTTAGAGCGCTGTAATAGAATTATGGTTCTAATCGTACTTTCACAACAACTGCCAATACTTATAACAATTTTATTTCATGCACTTATTTTATACCAATTTCCGTTTGGTTGCATTCAAAATATTAAAAATGGTATAAAATTCAAAGTGATTCTAACTGAAAATAGTTAGTCCTTAGTTCTATTATGCATTTAATAAGGCATATAAGGCCAATAATATTTTGGTAATGGTAATATATTGATTTCTTTTAGAATTTTTACTTAAAGTTATTTTGAAAATTTCTATAATCAATTTGAAGCCTTTAGGGTTAAGGTTAGGAAATGGAAATCATGCCTCCGTCATTTGGGCCAATAAAAAAAACACAATTCTTGTGTTTCTGCTCATGAGCCCATAAATATTTACATATGTGGATATGTGGAGTCATTATCATTCACCCGAAACATAATCTCCGGCCGAGTGCAAATTGTTCTCGCCTCCGCACAAGAATGATGGACTTCTATGGATTCGATGTGCGATGTGGGATGTTCAATGTTGGATGTGTTTCTGATGGCGTCTTCGCAGCTGGCTTAAATCAATCCCAGCTCGCATTCATTATTTTTTATTCACTGTATGCGCCGTATGTATGTAGGTATTTTCCAGCTGGAGCGGGAGCATTAATATCATTGGGTCCCCAAGGGATTGGCCACATGTGCAGTTTGCCGGCCGCCGAGGACAAATGTCAGCGAACGGGACGCGGTTTTTCACATTTTTAGCGATTTCCACGAACCGAGCCCACATCCCAACCGCCCTGGGCTTTGCAGTGGAACCACCCTAATGTGAACCATCCCTTTGTAAAGTCAGGCAATGCTACAGCTAGCTAGCTTTCAAATATCCCATTAACTTTTGTATCTTTGTATCTTTTTAGTTGCCTGCATACTTCTGAGCACCTGTATGTGGCTACAGTTCCATGAATTTCTTGCCAGATGGCTGGCAATTTCCGCTCTAGCGAGGCCGCACTGTGCGCGATGTGTGTGATAGATGTAACACGTATCTGCGAGTGGATGAAGGGCGCATTAATCGCCGCGATGAGCACGCTGACATGGCTGTCGCAGATGATAATGGCAATACAACTGACTGCACAATGAACTGACCATATGCGCACATAGACAATAAAATACGAATGCGAATGCGACTGTGAGTGGGCCACCCCCTTTTGAAGGCCGCCCCGGTGCATTTGACAGTGGGCGAAGTTGCGCTGCATGTGGATGCGGATGTAGCCAAGGACGAGGAGTGGGAGTGGTAGTGGTAGTGGTAGTGGTAGTGGTAGTGGTAGTGGGATGTGTCAAGTAGTAGGCACTGGACAAACGTAGCACATTTAATGAACATGCCGACATGAGTTATGGCTCGTTTGTTCGCCTTTTCTTTTTTTCTTTTTTTTGGTCAGTAGTTGAGTAGTTGAGCTACCCTTGAAGTGGGCATATGTACATAAACAATTCAGGCGATTTGATTTTATTCACCAGATCGAATTACGGGTGGAAAAACTTCAGTGGTTGGTTTCGAACATGCGTGTGGGTTTTAAAAACTGGGTTTGCCAGTTTCGAAACAAACGTTTTTGAAGCATCTGATTGATAGATAGATGATACCAAGAGCCCAGAAGCTGTCTAAAAGTAGACTTTAAATTCGCAGTGAGTGCATAGTTCATTCGAAATGCATTCGTGCTGGTGCTTAATGGCCCCTTGTTCTTTTTGACAGCGAAATATGGCAAATCGGGCACACAGCTGCTGGTTGACATCCCATTTGGCGATCTATGTATCTGCACGCTGCGCATGCAAATGATATTTCGCATTAACTTTGATGGAGATGAGCGAATTCCGATTGCGGCAACACCAGACACAGCCTGAGATACCGACACCCCAATCGCAGTATCAGACATTCGGAATCTTCGCTGTGGTTCCATCCTGCAGCCAAGAGCCCAGCCCCTCGGTAGTAGACACAAAGTGCCAAGTCAGACGGATGCAGACGTACAAATCTCTCATTTAGCATACCGTACTTTGCAGCTCATCTTTATTTCTTGGCAAGTTGTGTGCAATTCATTAAAAGCGAAATCTGCTCGAATGCGAATAATGCAAATTGCTCTATTTTCATTCACAACGCCTGGTATTTTCTACAGTGCAAGGT
The DNA here is from genome assembly GCF_004382195.2 of Drosophila sechellia. Taxonomy (NCBI): domain Eukaryota; kingdom Metazoa; phylum Arthropoda; class Insecta; order Diptera; family Drosophilidae; genus Drosophila; species Drosophila sechellia. Next base: position 8,565,848 of record NC_045954.1, read on the forward strand.
GGTGCAGGGGGGGGTTGCTGGTGTTGGGGGTTCGCCTGTGGCAGTTGCAACAATCTGCCACTGCGAGTCGACGACAAATTTATTTGTGGCGCATGCAGTCGCCAGGAGGAGCATCAATGAAAATGCTGTTCAAGCAGTTGTCTCGCAGGCATTTTGCACTAAAAGTTCAAAAATTCCATTAATTATTCTTGGCGAAGAGTTCGCCTGCTGGCTTCGCTTTCTTCTCCGCTGCGCATCGCTGTATTCCTCACTTCTGTTGCACTGCTAATTTTTCAAGAATTTCAAATTTCTTAATGGCCCCCAAGTTGGGAATGGGGGAATACTCTGCTGCCCGTTTGTCTGGGCCATCTAACCAACAGCTGCACTCGAACAAAATCCACAGATGGCTGTAACAAATGGCTGGCAATATGTCTTTCGAATTTCTAGGATCGAATGCAAGGTATTTGAGAGGAAAATGGTGCTAATCCAACTCATTGAGATGTTGAAAAGCGAAGAAAAGCCAAGATTTGTACTACTTTCTTTGGCACTTTTGAAGCACAAGATATTCTGGTGTAAATATGATTGCATCAATTATAATGAATGTTTTGAATAATCTACATTTTCATTTTCCTGCTCTACGACGAGTGCATTGATTCATTTCCCGGAGTGTAGGCTTACCCCTATCGCTATTAACTGCCCCTTCCCCCACCCACCCCCCGCTAAAACAAGGCCGGATGTGCTCATTGTGCTTCGTTTTCATTTCTACTTACATGTCTCCCGCCTTCCATCGGCCGACGATGCCCCTCTTCGCGCCCCAAACCCCTCATTAATGCTGCGCCGGAAGCGCCCAGCTGCTGCCGGACTTTGGATTTATCGGGCCGAAAGGGGGGAGGGGAGGAGGAGGCGGGGGATGGCGGCGCTGGGGATGGGGGCCGTTGGTCAAAGACGCTTCGGAAAAGTTTTACCCCATTCCCAAAGTTTGGTCGTGATTTCAAAAGTGCGTTACGCAGTGCGTAAATCAAAACTCGGGCTGAAATAAAAACTGCAGGTGATTCTCTCGACCAGCACATACCCATTGATCACCTTTTCGATGAGTTTTTTCTTCACCACTTGGCTGAAAATGATCATACGCCTAAGAGAATAACTGTTGTTTGCTCTTTATAATCAATACTAAATATCCCTATCACTTTTTGAAGGATTTAGGGAAATTTATTTTTGGGCCAATTTTCGCATTTTTGGTAAGGGGTAACATCATCAAAATTTGCAAAAAATGGCCGAAAAATAGAATTTTCTTTTTTGAACACAGTTCGGAAATTTTATTACGAGCTCAACGCGGTATAACATTAGATATTTGGATTATTATTTCAAAAGTTCTGATCAAAAAACTGATTGTTTTTTGCAGAAAATCAAGCGAATAACTAAAAGTCAATATTTCCGATTTCTTTTTTCGTATAACAAGTGTACATACTTTTCATCGAATGCATTATACCCTTTAAGGTAAAGGGAATCAGGTATATGTAACTACAGCTAGTTCAATGCGGGATTGTGTGAAGCATTGCTTTTACACTGCAAAAATATTTAGAAAGAAATAAGATAAGATAACAGTTTGTGCAAATGATAAGTGAAATACAAAAAGCTTCAGCATATTAATTCAAAACTTAGTTTTTGGAAATCCTGTGGAGTTCAACTTTTTATATTAAATGAGAATTCATTGAAATTTATTGCTAAAGCACGTGATTTTTTTTCGGTGCAGTGAGCTGACTGCTTGTTCTTCCCTAATTAGCTTCTCTCTGGCGATCATTTCGACAGTTCACCGTTATGTTGCGACAGGGCTAACGGTTTTTTTTCGCGTTCTCGTTGCGGCCCTTTTTATTTATTGGCTGGAAACAACAAAAACCGCAAAATGAAAATGGAAATTCGAAGAGCGGCGGAATGAAATGGAAAATGGCCGTGTGGTGGGAAAGTCAAAGGGGGCGGTGTGGTGGGGTTAGAGGGGAGTTTCGGGGGGCTTAAGTAAACGGGAGTTTGTACCAAAAAGTTGAGCACTGCAAATGGCTCGCCATGGGCGCATAAATTTCCAAGCCACCTTGTCTGTTTTTTTGTTTATTTATTATTTTGTTTTTTTTTTTATGCTTTCTGTCGCTATGGTGGGTTGCTGCTTTCTTTGCGGGCATTTCATTTCATATTTTTTTTTAGTTTTATTTGTATTTTCTTTTTTGGCAATTTCCAACATGCAACATGTTGCACTGGAGTCAAGCCGAAACCCAAAACTTTTCCCGGGACTCCCGAAAAAGAAAAAAAGTTGGGCAAAAAATGTTTTTTCGCCTCGCTTCCACTTCCACTTCCACTTCCTCTTCACGTTTTCGTTTAAACAGTGCAACATCGTACACTATTTCACACAAATACATACATTTATATACATACAATATTTCAGAATTTCTAAAATTCTGAAACGCTTGTTTCTGAAAATATGCCGCAGTAGCCTATTGTTGAATGTCCTTTTCGATTTTCAAATTTGCAGATATCCACGTTGGACTGTACTTTTTAGGTTTTTTAATATTATTTTTTGAGAACGGGTTCTTCTCTAGCTTTATTAACGTTTTTGGTGTTGCTGGGGGATGGGTCCGTGGAAGGGGAGGGTTGATAGTAGGGGGTTTTGATATTGTTTGCTGGCAGGCAGCGCAGTCTGTAATATTTTTGCCGCATAAAAGTCAAAATATGCAAATAAACTTGAAGTAGGGGCGATGACTGGGATGGGGGGATTGGGGGCACAGTGGAAAACGGGTGGGGAGGGCTAATACGGTGAAACAGACATAGGAAAACAGACTAAAACAATGGGCAGCCGTCTGGAAGGGGGCGGGGTCTGCACTCTGCAGAGGCAGCGCGGCTTAAATAATAAATGTAGTACACGCTTTGAAAGAATTTACTATACTTTGGCAAATGGAGGTTATAAAAATCTCCACACACGCTCCAACACACACACACACACACAGCTGTCCGGGGCTTGGTGTCCGTACTGTCCGTGCTGTCCGTATTGTCCGTGGTCTGTAGTTCGGGGTCCGTGGTCAGGAGTCCTTGGTCCGGGATGCGGATTCAGTGTGTAGCCGCCGATTTTATGATGTTTTCGAGTAGCGGTGAGTTGTGGATCTACAGGGTGGGTATAAATAAACAATGCCCCTATAAGGTGGTCAATAGGGGGTTAAGGGTAGCGGCATTTCATATTGTTGCTATAATCAGCGGCCGCTTTGATTCATCTGCATGTCCGCAGTGGCGTGCGTTGAAGTGGAGTGGAGAGAGGAGAACCTTTGGTTTTGGCTTTATGCTCTGCCACCCCAGAATCATCAAAGAGCTAACCCGGGAGCTAGCTCCCCCGTCCCCATCCAATCCAACCCAAGAGGCCGAGCCCAAGGCAACCGATTGCAACCTTATCCCCACGAAACCCAAGCCCGAACACCATCCCTACCCATCCAACCAACAACAACAACAAGAACACAAAACACTACAGTGGGTACTTCACACAGACTCCACTTGCAACCTGTCCAGTTACAGTTCCGAACATGTTCGCTGCTCGAGTCGATGGTCGGGGTCTAATAGGAATGCTCGAGAACTAGGCCAAAAACTAGCTAGATAGATGTCTTCCACCAGCTAAACTAAACATATATAAACATATAAATATTTAACAGTTGAAGGAATTCTTCAATATATATTAACACTGCATGCTATGAACATGTTATATATATTTATGTAAGGAAGAAAGTAATAAAAAACTGAGTACTCACATTAATCCAATATTTTGGGTCCGTTCTAGCCAAATCTAGCTATAGCTAACTGGGCTGCTCGCACTGCAGTAGTTGTTGCCGCTTGTTGTATTTGCCAGCGATGTTGCTGTTGTTGCTTTTATCTCTGTTTCGAATTCGGTTCTCGCGTGCTCTCTGTTTTCGTTGGTTTCGTTCAGAGCAGCATTAACCCTCGACGGCGACGCTCGTTTTTCGGTTGTTCGGCTCCTGAAATCGAAATTGTAATTTCGCACAGCGTATACATTAGATTTTTCCTCCTTTACGTGTCGCGCGTGTGCTATTCTTGTTATTGTCCCGTCGTCGCCTTTTTTTTCGGGTGTATACTTAACAAAATCGTTACAAATAACCGTTTTTTTTTCACATGTGTTACTGTTACTACTGCTTGGTACTTAAAAGCACAAAAGTCAAAGCAAATAAAGCACGTTAAAGAGAACACCGAAAAAAGAATAACAATAACAAATACAAATACAAGTAAGCTAGCTTGTTGTTGGTGTCGCACAGCATGTGGAGTTACAGTTAACTGTAACAGTTAACGGGCAGCAAAGCGGCAGGCGGAGAAAGAGGTGTGTAGGAGCAGTGGGCGAAGCACAAGGAGCAGCAGAAGCGAAAAGAGAGGTAGAGAGAGTAGGATTTACTGCTTCTTCGCTTCACTAAATGCAGTCGACGCTGCGATTATTATGTGCCAGCTCCAATAACAACAAACGCAGCAGCAGCAAAAAACCACTGCAGCAGCAGCAACGACAACAACAACAACAGCACCACCACTTGATACGAAAATAAACAAACAAAATCAATCAATTAATCAATCTGCTGAGCACACCGCTCTCCACGCCCACACACACACGCGCAACAACACACAACAACAACACACACGAGTGCAAGTCAACGCCCACGCCCATTGGAGAAAAAGGAGGGAGTGGCAGGACGACAACAAGCAAAGGAGTCGTAGGAGAAAGGAGGAGGAGGCAAACCACGAGGACGAAGACAACATGTTCCACTCACTTGTTTTGATGGCCTGCGCCCTTGCCGCCCTCTCCGTCGCCCAGGGGGCGGGGTTCGCTCGATCCAAATCGCTGCCGTTATCGCTATCGCTATCGGTATCGGTATCCTCGTCATTGACATCGGCATCCAGTCCAGGAGCTGCTGCTGACCCAACAGCCGCCGTCACCGCGACCGCCCCCACCCCCGCAAGTGCTCCATTTGCCGGCAAACAGCTAAACAGATGCCGTCAAAGTTGCTATCAGCAGGTAAGAATCCAAGTGTATACATATACGCAAGAGTAAAACTAAGAATCCCAATTGAAGCACCAGAAACCCCAGACGCATAAACCCCCAGACTCAGAACTCAGGGAACCCGAGATAAGACCTCGGATCGGATCGTATCGGATCCGTTTCGAACCCAGTCCGTTTGATGGACAGTTGTATGCCCAGTTGAGCGGCCATATAACCGATAGGGCATTCGCTGTGTACACAGCGAAAAATAGTATATGACTGACATAAAGTCGGAGGATCCATGTAGATTTTGGATTGGCAAGTGCAGATTAGGGAACAGCTGGATTTCTTATAATATAGGAAGGGTTTTCAGGGGTGAATACCCAATTTGAATATGGTATACATATATGAAATCTATATATGTTACATAATATGTGATACCCACATATGAAACTTACAATTTTACAATCTTTATGTAACTACAGCTTTGCTTTCCTTTCAAACATAATTTTCAACCCTTGATTCATACATGTATGTATGCATGCACGCATCATTGACTTCTCTATGTGGACATGTATCTTCAAATTCTCATGTTAATTAACAATCCGTGAATTTGCATGTTTCTGTTATTTTTCATTTCCTTAAAATCGTATTTACGGGCGGCATCTGGTTTTCCTAATTTATTCATCGTTCCGAAACCGCATTTTCCAAAAATGGCCGACCAAGCGAAAGGGAATAGGGTTGAATAACTTCCTTGGACTTTTTGATCCATGTTGAATTTACGTTTGCGGTAATAACTCGTCCAAGATTCCAGGGGCTTACGATTCAAATACTTCGCTAGAAACGCTCGAGGAAAATAGTTTTCCCAACACACAGGCACATTTTCCCCGTCACTTCTCAAGTGCATCGCTGTGCCGTCCGTCAGGTTCTCCAGCTAATGCGATTAAGATTGCCCTAATTGAGGTCATTCCGAATTGCCCTCCGGCTGCCCGCCCCATTTTTTCTCGCCGTGTAGGGAACAGTTGTGCCCTGGACGACACCGACCTTCAAGGTTCGGAGACGCGGACACAGACGTCGATGACAATGACAATGGGCTCGGTTTTCGGGACCTGAACAACTGGAGAGCCCGGCGAACTGGAGGACTGAAAGACCTGAGGAACTCGAGAAGGCGACGTCATTTTTTATGGCCGCTCGCTGGGTCTTTTATCTTTTATCTACGGGTTGACATCGCAGCTATTGCCGCTGCTGCTTCTGTTGCCGCTTATTATTGCTGTTGTTGTTGTTGTTGTTGCTGGCATACCGCTTACCGCTCAGGTAGTCACCGCCGGTCGCTGGAAAGATGTCAACTGGGTGGTCGAGCGTCGCTAATAGAGATCGGGAATTCAATTTGATCCGTCCATAGACAATGGCTAAAAAAAAAAGAAAAAAAATGGACAAATAAAAGCCAGACAATCCGCGCAGGAATAAAAGCTCTCGGATCGAATTTGTACAAAGCTGTCACAGATGGATGGACAGAAGTTGGGCTGAAAGGGAACCTTTACCTTTTCGAAAATAGAGAGCAGGTGGGCAGAACAAAGGGGAATACAGAAGACGAAACTTTGAGAAATCACCGCGAAAAATCAGAAACAATTGAGAAGGTGAATCCAAATGGGGATAACTTGTGGCCAAGTGTTATGCAGTGACTTCGGATTCATTTACAAAATTAGTCTTGGAAAACGCCCACTTATCAGTTTTAAAGCAAATAGAATATTCCAATTAATTGAACTCACCGCTATTTCGAAGCTGAGCAAGTAAATACACAAAACTAAAGCCCAACTAATCAATATGAATAACAAAGTTTTCCAATCAACAAATCCAAGTTGAAATTCGTCACTACAATCGGTGTCGAACTACTGAATCAGAGAACTCACACACACCACCCCCGAAATTTCAAAATTTAGTACGCTGAGTTGACACTTTCTTGTGTTTTTCCCCTAAAAGCAAACTTTGGGTCCCCGGGGATTGGGTTTCCACTCCGCACCGCTGCATGTAACCGATCCCCAGCGAAATAATTTTGAATATGTATTTGTCCCCTCGATGTGCGAGTAAATCAAGACGCAGCGCTGAAGTAGAAGTTTCCCACCCAAGCAACCAGTTGATTTCCAAATGCGTGACTTCCTGGAACCGTGCTGATCTGTCAGCGATATCGGAAACAGAGGATGGAGGTGGCTGACAACTGTGGACTGTTAATAAATTTCAATCAAATGAAATCAAATGAAATCAAATTTTCATATCGATTCGGTCCAAGGAACTCCCCGCCAAGTGCACATGCATAAATCAAGTGGGAAAGACACAAGAGTATAAATATCATCTCCGATTTCCAAGTAAGTCGAGCTCTCTGCAGCAACACGGCAAGGGATTTACATTGGTATATGGAATTGGAGTTGGAATTAAAGTTGAAATTGGAATTGGGTTTTCCATTCGAGTGGGGAAACAAGGCAGCGAGAAACCGACGAACTGATATTCCGAACCGGACAGAACGAGCCAGTCAACCCAATTGACTCCATGAGGAGTGCTCATGAGTGCTGTGGCGACACTTACAATGAAACATGGGATGAAACTCGAGAGGCCAAGACACTCGGGCCGTCTGGGGCACTCGAGATCGTTCTAGGGAAACGCCACAATGCCACATCCAGTACGACCTAGTCCAAATATAGAGCCAAAGTTTATTTGTCCACATATATGTATGTATGTAGTATGTATGTAGTTCGATGGAACTTTGATATCAGCACATTATACGACTTAAGCATCCATGAGTCGCCTAAATAATGTGAGTGTAACCTACGATTAAACTCCATAGCCATGACTAATCTGGTTATTCAGATGTTATGTTATGTTATTCCAACTAACGGTATGTCCAATCACTTCACAACACTGTAAAATATGAAATATTTAGCCATTGTTTAACTATAGTAACCTAATATAACCTATAACCTAAGGTTACTATAAAAAGATTACCAAATAGACAAGTTTACATTTATTTAAGTAGACATTTATATCGTACATAACATAAGTTAATCTTCACTGATTATTAAGACTGAAATGGCAGATGTTCGCTATAAATTTCCAGCACTCAACTTTCTTGTTTAGCTTTAAATGTGGCCAGGCTTTTCGGCTTTGGTTATGCCAATCTTTGCTGATTATTTAGTCCGAAATTGCAGATTTCAGGCACGAAATACTTAAGCTTACGCCTGTGTGCTGTCTGCATTCCTGATCACCGTCATCATCTCCATCCGATATGCCCTTTGAAGTTCGCTCAAGAGTTTTGGATGGGATGGATGGGGTGGTGGTGGTCGAGGTGGTGGAGTTGGTGATGGTAATGCAGGATGCCTCGCCTCGCAGAAAGTCAAAAGTTCTTAGGGGTTGCAGGCTGGGCTAATTTCATGCTCGGTTCGCAGGACTAACTGGAACTAATCCACCCATCCATTCATCCGTCCATCCGTCCAACCCCCAAAACTGAGAATCGGTTACTGAGAACAGGAGAATCCAAAGAACGGGGAATGCGATTCCGAATCCAAATGCGAATGCGTTGCTCAATCAGCGCCAAATTAACACCATGAAAGACTTTTCCTCCTTCACTTTGGATATGTGCTGGGTGGTTGGGCGTCTGGGTGGTTGGGTGGGTTAGATGGGTGGTGCGATGGGTGCGCTCGGGTGCTCCAGTTGGCTGCGTGGCATTCGGCATTTTTTGTTCCGGGTGCTGCGGTGGCCGGAAGATTCGATCTTGATGTATATGCAAGGCACGTAGTTCGGCCGCTGCTGGTGGTGGAATCATCGAATATATCTACGTACGTATCTGCGTACGTGTCTCATAAAAGCCGCTCAAAAAAACTGACTGACTGACCCAACTTCGGTAATTTATGTGGCCAGAACGGAGTCATGTGCCCATGGTTGCCACACTTGTCGAAACAAAAACTAGTTCAATAACTCAACAAAGTTAGCATCTCGAAGAGAAAAGTGCCATCTTCTAGTAATTTTACTATAATACTAATAGAACCATTAGAAATAACAGAATAATAGTGTTGTAAAAGTAAAACAAAAATCGTATTAACTATATATAACCCTTTAAAAGAAAGCAAATAGAGAGTACAAATTGCAGGATTTACTGTCGCTTACCTGAGTTGGGAAAATCTTGTTTCCCCCACGTACATATGTACATGCGAACATCAAAGGGAATTTTCATACTCTTAGGTGGGAGTTTTCACACTTTTCTTCAAGTGCATTTGTGCCGAGGGTGTGAAATACCAGGGCAATTGCATGTAAAAGTTGTCGCTGCCTGCGTTTAATTTATTTGGCCCAGACACATTTTCGGCCAGGTAGTAGGCAGTTGTCCATGGACTCCAGACTCGAGACTGTGGAAAGTGGAAAGTGGGAAAAGGAAAATGTGAGCTGTGGAACTGGGAAAATCGGGCATAGATTTGCCAGTTCAGCGTTTTCATTCAGTCATTCGGTCATTCATTCGTTTATTCATTCATTCTGAACGCCTTATTGTTGTTACTTATCGCCCAAGTTGTTTCAGGTTCAGGCCCTCATTCGCACCCACATCCACATCCTTGTCCTCATCCTCATCCTTGTCCACAATTTCAGTTGGAAACGCAATCCTCCCCTCATCAACTACATCGTCTACATCTTCAGAGGCCAAAAATTCAATTGAGCGGAAAATATGTTGTCTTTGCGATTTTCCTTTTGGCATTCGTCGTTTTTATCTGCCACAACTGGTTGGTTTTGGTCCTGCTCCTCCTGCCACTCCTGCTCCTCCAGCTCATTTTCCCTTTCCTTTTTCCCGGATTTTACTGATTTTCCTGCCTTATTGTGTAATGATGACAAAGTGCCGCCGTCAAAGTTGGCCCAAAAGGTGATGGCAGCCATTGTCCGTCGGTTTTTTCCTTTGCTTTGCCCAGGATGATGGATGATCGATCCAGATGCAAGTAGTTGCTGTGCTACATTTGCACAAAGTACGAATGCATTTAAGGGCTTAGTGAGCTGGATGTGCTGGATAGCATCGGAGTGGCAGTGGCTTAAGGTTGCCAAGGAGAGCGATTGAGCCAGCGAGATAGTATCGGGAATAGCTTTAGTTTCGGAATAAAAAAAACGATTTAGCTTCCCGTGCAGCTGGTTTTAGATCGTTAGCCCGATTAAGAAAGGTTAATTGCTTAAAAAAAGCAGCTTGACTTTATTTTATATTTACCCAATGCATTAAAATTAAATATTATGAGTAGAGGTGCTCACGAAGCTCGTCGAATGTCAATTAAGCGATTATAATAGGTTGCTTATTTGGATAAGGCTTAATTCGACACATGTTCATGTTAAACAAACATTAAGGTGCAAGTGTTGGCCGCTATTATTATTAATATTGATTTTTACTAAAGCCAACCAGGCAATATGTGAAATGTGTGTTGGCTTAGCAAGTTTGCTTTATTAAATAAAAAAAAATTAGAGAGTCTCACATTTTATATGAATAACTTGATAAAATCAAGCTAACATTTCAATCATGGACCGAAATTAACTAGTATAACGAATCGGGCGAGACTGTAGATAAAGATTTTGGAAACTCAATGCCGGCGAATGCAATAATCATAAATCTGGCTTGCAGCGAACATTAGGGTTACTTCAACTTAACCCAACCCTCGCCGAAATCGAAACCGAAAACGAATGCCCAATGAATTGAGATCCGCCTCGTTTGATTTTTTTAATATTGTAAATTCCGAGTCATAACAATTTGTCACGCACCCATCTCTAATCGCCCTTCGACTTACTCGTTCCCATTGCCATTTCCTCATTCAGCTGTCTGTTTCTCTGCCTGCTCATTCATAAAAGGACTGCGGACAGACGTCAAAGAAGCAGGAGGAGGGGGAGGAGGAGGAGTTGGGGTGGGGTTACTGGTCCTAGGTCCTAAGTCCCGTGTCCTGCGCCCTGGTACTCCGTACTGCCCGCTGTTCCATTTTGTTGCGTTCAGTTCAGCTGTTTTGAGACTAAGGCGACAGTTGACAAAGGCTAAGCAGGCAGTCCGGTTTGAACACGATCCTCCTGCTCTCTCTATCGTCCGCATGCCCATCCTCATCCTCAGCTTCCTGTCACGGCAATCCTCCTCATTATCCTCATTGCCGGCAGCGTGAAATTTTCAATTCGCCATAGACGAACACAAACGTTTGTGGTCATTTACTTGTGCACAGAAACGGCCAGAAGAATAGCAAACGGATTAGCAAAATTGCCCAAAACAACTAAACAATTAGGCAAAGCGTGCGATTCTCTATCACCTAATGGTTCTATTGATTTCAATATTGGGATTAGTTTATGCTGGAAACTGCAAATTTAGCACTCCTCGTTTATGGTTCATTCTATTAAAGTACTATTTTCCTGACCGCTCCTGTATATCTACATAGACTCTTCTTTTTTTCTTTTTTTTTTGCCGCCTGCGTGGCTTGCCTTTTATTACGAGTTACAAATTTGCGTCTATTGTTGGGGCCATGAGATTGGTGGGAGGGGGGAGGGAGCGGGTTTGGGGCCAAAAGGAGGCTGCTGATGACTCCTTGTTGTTTGTCCTGGCAGCCCGGGGTCTTGGGCCTGATTACTTTTCGCTAGCTTACTTAAAATTCGATTAGGCCACGCCCACTAACTAACTTTGTCCTGTCGTCTCTGCTTGCAGCTTTCCAAGGACTGGCATTATTGTAAGGATTCCGTTGATTGCACAAACGTAAGTATCTCCATTCATGTTTGTCTTTTGTGCGACAGCCTAACGATGTCATTAACCCATTAATACCGGCACAAAACAGCCAAAAAAAAGTCTGAGCTACGTATAGTTTAACTGAATTATAATCTAATTATAATTTAGTGGAGCATTTGATCAAATCACAAAAAAATTCCTCAAGTTTTGAAGTGTAGCGTAAAATATCGTTTAAATTTCAATCATTTTCATTGCAAGCATTCAACTTTATTTGGCATGCCGACTTTAATTTTTGTTAGAAATTTGACAATTTTGTAAATTTCTCTGGAGAAGCATCTTTTTAAATGCCCGAAATTAAATCTACATTTATTATTGCAAGCCGGCTGAAAAACGGTTGTTTCTGTTGCCTTTGCCACTGTAAAATTGCCGTGCGTAAACATATTTAGGCACTTACACGGCAAGGACATGAATTATGCCAAACGAAACAGCCAGGCCTTAATGGGTTAAACGTTGTCGCCCGGGGGCGAAAAGTGGCAACCACATAATTACAAGAAATAATAAACAAATAGCTAACTTTACCTTCCTCTTCACCTTTTCAACCGTTCCCAACCTTACCGCTTCGTGTCCTGCCCGGGGCGTTGTCCTTGTGCTCCACCGCATCGTTGGCAATCCTCGAATCCTGTACGCACCACCACAGTGCTGCCAAAAGCTGATGGCACCCTTCGAGCTGCGTATCCTGAAGGCCCAGCGCCAGGAGTCGCTCGTCCTCACGGACATCGGCTGGGATGAGATGATAGCCAATGCCTCGCGCCAGTGCCTCATCACCTGGGAGGTGTCCGGCGGCGGGCTCATCGGCAATCTGCTGACGGACACCGCCCGGGCGGAACTCTCCTTGTGGCCGGACACCGTCTACAACATCCAGGTCAAGTGCAAGCACAAGGTGAGTCCACTCAATCAGTTTGATATCTAGAGTTAAGAAGAACATGGTACAAAATTAGGCACTGGGCTTAAAAGTTAAGATCTTAGTAACATATGATATATGGTGTACTATCTATTTGATGGTAAATGGTAGTAATGAGGCGGCTAAATAAAAGAAATTTCACTCGAAACTAGTTTAAACTAAGGATTAACCCAATGCGGGTTAAGTATACAAGATGCTTTCTTATCTACAACTTCTTATCTAATCTATAAAGAGATTTCTGGCACAAACAAAGCGAAAGAGATTTTATGCTTGTGCTTATAGAGAAGTTAAGAAGAAAAGATCTTTAAAGTAGAGGTTTTATACGATCTTATACCGCCTGTCTAATACATTCTTCAACATCCATCGACTATATATGCTATATGCTTTCTTCCGATTTCAATTGAATAGCTCACGGGTCTGATGCGACGTTCGATCAAGCTGAATGTGGACACCAGCCAGTTGGTGGGCACGACAACGACCACCACGACGACCAGTAAATCGAGGACCCAGATGCAGCACGCGGAGCAGCCAGTGGACCATACCGATGCCTTGGAGCACTCGCAGCACATTCGCGTTCCACATCCCACGGATCGTGTGTATATAATCAGTGCGCTGCCCACGCCCAGCGAACTGGGCGGTGTGGTTTATCCGGCCTTCGGGGCGCTGGCCTTCTTCCTGGCCCTGCTGGTCATGTTCCTCTTCCTGCGTCCGCAGCGCAAGCGATTCCCTCTGGATGCGGACAGTGCGGACACGGCCACGTTGATAGGTCGCAGCTCGAGCAGCTCGAGGAACTCACTGGACGCCTCAACGCTGCATGTCTAAGGCGGAGGTTGCCCGGAGAACTTGTAGTCGTATATATATAGATGTCTGACTATGTGATATTCTGCACCCCAAAAAAAAAACTAACAATACAAAAACAAAAACAAAAACAAATGAACAAAGGACGCGAAGAGAACTGTGTACATACCCCTTGCCGCGTTAGTTAGTCCTTTCCTATCCAAAATATTAAATTCTGGATTTTGATTCGATATGATAGATCAGATTCGGATCGAATCGAATTGAATTGAATTGAATTGAGTTGGAGAGTCAAGCAAATTTCGCTCAACTAAGTTAAGTTTTATCCTCTGCCATTCGTAGATCCCAATGCCAAACCAGCGCAGTCATATACATATACACGCATGATTAACATACATACATAGCTCTATATACATATACCAACTATATTATACATTTAACGCATTTACTATATACATGCATATACATATATCATAGTTATACAAGCAGGAGCAGCAAGAGATCAAGATAAAGATACAGATGCAGATGCGTTAACGGTTACGGATACAAATATATATAGATATATATATATATATATATACTATATTATTATATACTATATATATTATATTATATTATATAGTAGACTAGGGGCCAGCGGCCAACCAACTACATACACCAAACTAAATGCAACAAATTGCTACAAATTTTTTGTCAATCGTCGTCGCTCGCTTGCAAACATACAAACAATATAAATTTGTTTTTATCTCAGGTTAAAAACAAATAAATACCAATTAATACAAATACAAAATATCATGCATCTCTTTTCCATTTTTCGTCGTCTTAAAACTTAAATGAAACATAGTGCATAAAGAGCTAAAGAAAAAGAAAAAGGAATTACAAATTAACAAAAACGCAACTTAAATCAGAAGTAAATATTTTTCAAAATTTTTAAATGTTTATACCTAGACAAACTCAATTGAATTAACAACAAAGTAAACTATTATAAATGACTTACTGTACTTGAGCATGTAAAAACAAAGTAACAAAGTAACTAACTAAAGTAAACTAAACTAAACTATGGTTAAATGGTTAATACGGTTAACTAAAGATCTAAGCTGAGAAAACATAACTTCGCTACGCAAAATGCCTGTACATATTTTAGCCCTAATTTATTTATATTTAAACAATGTTTTGTTAACCTATGATTTTAAGGATGTGGAACGTTTTCCAGGGGCAAGAAGATGGTGTGTCTCCCAACCTGAGGGAAAGTTCTACTTAAAGTTTCGAAGAAAGAGCGAACAACCTAATCTAATTAATTGAGTGTTCCTGCTTTCGATGAAACATAAGTTTCGTATGTTTTTAGTGTGCTCCAATGGTTGTAGTATCAATTAGTGAATTTCGATTAAATCAAAAAAGAAAATAAGAAAGGCGCAACCAATCTTCTTTCCCCCAAAATGGAATCTCCGGAGTGATGAGAACCTTGTGCGGTGTGAACCCATTGCCATATACAATGCAGTCCTAGTTTAATTTTAGTTAGTTTAGTTAAGCGATCCAAACGTGTTACCTCTTATTTTTTTTTTTACTTTTTTTTTTGTGGCAGAGACTCGTTAAGACTAAATACGAAATATGCCAATCACATTTTAGATATATACATATTTATATATATACTGTGTATGAATAAATTCGGACGAGAAGGATGGTAGCGGATGTGCGGCACCCTTTCAACATTTATCCTTTATTCGTTTATTATGTAAATATAATTTGATTTGTTATTGCAGCTCATTTTTGGCTACTTTTATTTGTTGCGGGTTGGCATGGGAATATACATACATACATGTGTATATACCCCCCTTTTTGTAATCAAAAAACTAAGCCATCGATTTTTGTGGCTCCCCTGTCTTCTGCTCCCTGCTCCCTGCTCTCTCCCCCTCCTCCTCCTCCTCATCCTCCTTTTGTCCTCGTCCTCGCACTTATCATATAAATTAGAGTTGGGATATGCAAATGCATTCCGTGGGACGTGGGGGGTTGATTGTGTAAAGGGGTCTCGTCGGTGTCGATTATGAGAAACTTCTTCTTTGGCTAGATGAAATGGAAAAATTCCTTTGCCGCGGCCGAAAAGAATTCTCTAAAGAATTTCCGATTAAACTTTTCCTTTCCTCGCCGCTTTTCTGCGAAAAACTCGCTTTTCGTCGGCTTGGGAAACTTTTTCGTTCGCCTCTCTGCTGCTTTTTATATATTTTTTTTTTTTAAATTTTTTTTTTTTACTTTTTTAATTAATTTTTTTTTTTTTTTTTGTGTTAGCCTTTCCTATGTTTTTGGATTAGCAAAAAGGGGGTTGGCTTTGGCGGCCACTTGGCTGCCATTAGATCCGCATCCCCATCATCCCCTTTTGCTTCAGCTGTTGTTTGCTCGGCCACTTCAGCATCCCCCGCTCCACTCCGCTCCGCCACGCACTCCACATTCTCAAGCACTTTTTATAAACCAAATTAAATTTATATGCCCCTACAGCTAAAGCAGCCCCCGCAGCCCCCTCAGTACCGCCTCTTAACCCATGCTCGCCTGCCGATGTCTGTGTTGTGTTTTTTTTTTTTTTTTTTTGTGGGCCAAGCCAATCCCAGGCTCTCGACGCTGTCAACTGCCAATTAGCTGAGCATTTTTCAACATTTTAAATTGTCTTCCCAGAGTGCGTGGTGCCCCAGCCCATTTCCGAAGGGGTCTCTTCCAAGGCGGGGGGATTAGGTCTGGGCGACACTTGAGTGAGACGTCCGAGCGATTTTGCTTTTATAACCCCAATACCCATTGGGGAACAAGGGCATGTCCACTGGCAATACCCATTGCTAGAATAGTCGAGCATGCTCTGCCTATCATGGATTCAAACTGCAGTATTCAGTGCAAATTGAATATTTTTATTTTTTTTTTTTTATTTGGGTTTTCCTGTACTTGAAGCTCCATGCCTTTGTTTCCAACTACTCAACTAAACTCTTCCAAATAAATGCATATATTTAAATCGTATATAGAATATTCTTTGAAGAGAAACAAAGAATACAACTTAAGCGTGGACTGAAAAACGTGTTAAACTTCGATTCCTTTGAATGTACATTTCAATCTTTTCCTATTTTTTATATCACTTATTTCTGAATGTTTTCAAATGACTGTATAAAAAAATATATGAAATTAGCTGTACGTATTTATAACCAATACAAATGTTAATTGATAAAGAAAACATTTTGAACTTAGAACAAAAACAAACATAACCAAATAAACTTCTTCCTGATAAGCTAAGCATATTTATATATATAAATATCAAAAAAATATATGAAAATATATATAATACTTTGTTATTTTTATTTGCTTTTTTGATAACTGATAAACACTTGAACTTTGAATTAAGTGAAGCATGTTATGAAATAAAGATAATGATAATCGTTTCTCAAATCATTTTTTCACTTAACAGTTTTAGCTGCAATCAAAACGATTTTTGTTGCATCTCTTGATCAAAGACAAATTTCTAATGTTAACAAATAGTGACTAAGTAAATTCACATATATAAAATATTTAAGAATCCAAAGCTTTGTTTCATTTTGTTCTAACATGTGAGAAATAATTCGAATCCACTTGCAGGCGAAGCGCTTCCAATTAGGCGTCCAATTTGACTGCCAGTTGCTTTTGATCTTCCCGGAGAGAAATTAGAGGGTAGCGCTGGTGCGAGAGCATTGCTCTTCCGCTTGCTTGCGCTGTTTGTTTTAGTTGTTGCTTTTGTTGTTCGGCTGTCAGTTGTGCAGCGCGTGCTTCATTTATCAAAAAGCAATTACAATGTTATTTCGATAAAGATGCTCCAATGCTCCCAATGGACACGCCCACACTCACGCCCCCGCCTCTCCACACACACACACACAGGCGCACCCAAACAAACAAATACAAAAGAAATGAAATTCAGCGGTAGAGAGAGCAAGCAAGCAGAAGAAGAGGGAGAGGGAGAGCACGAGGAGAGGGGCCCACCTGCCAAATCCAAATCATTTGCCAAAATCCACCTCTCTCTCCGCTTAACCCTTAGCCACCACCACCCTTAACCCCTACTCTGGCCCCAACCTTGTTTGGCTTTTTGATTTTTATTTTGTAATATAAATTATCAAACAAACAAAAGTAAGCAAGAAGGCAACCAAAAAAACGCTATGAAAACAAAAGCAATTACAGCTGATGTCAAAATAGTAGCAGTAGGATTTCTTTGTGTTTTCTTCAAAATTCGTCAGCCAAAAAAACGCTTAACTTAAGGTAAGATATCGATGACAAATTTAAATTCATTTTTCTACCATAAACTGATGAACGAATTTCTCCAAAGCCTTAATCCAATTTTAATCAAGGACCTGCTGCTATTATCTTGACCGCAGCTGTACACACATATAGAGGACCTACAAACATATTGTATTACAACACGATGGAGATGAAAAAAAATAAGTATAAACAACAAAAATTATTAATTCTAAGTAGACAAAAGATAGAAGTGGACGAAGATAAAGGAGAAGGAGGAGCAGATGAAGCGCAAAGCAAACCAAATAAAATTAGACTACGACTAAAAAGCAAACGAGAAGAGAACAGATGAGATAACTTGGCTTTTTGGGTGACTGGGTGGTTGGGTGGCGAAGGGCGGCGGGCGGGAAAAGTGGGCGGGGGTGGGTGGAAAAGCGAGCATGTGTTTGTGCCATAAAAGGTTTCTCATTACAATTTTGTTGTTGTTCCCGCTGTTGTTTTTCTTTTTCTGTTTTGTGTCTTTTCGTTTTTTTTTTTTATTTTGGCCAAGGGTCGTCGCATCGTTGCACAAAATTACTTTTTTCCTTTCCTCCAAAAAGTGCCAGCGGGCAAAGGGAGTGAGGGAGGGGCGGGGATGATTTTTCCGGGGGTGGGGAGATAGGCCAAGGGAATAAAGCAACTACAACAGCATCGGGAACACACTGCGAGGAAAAGAGGGGTTTTCAATTTAGAAATCTTTTGAAAATATCTCCAGTATTCGAAACCAACTAGAACATAATTATTTCTTAACTAAAGTTGTGTAAAATGATTTGCACTTTAATTTATCTACGATTAAAAGATAATGTTAATGCTAATATATTTTCATTTCGTCTTGTAACTGATACCCTCAATTTATTTTGGGTAATTGCACATTATTTTACCAATCAATGGAGTAATTGGTAGGGAAACTTTGACAGTGAGTTAAAATGTGCGCGAAATGTGCTCATTATATTATCATTGCTGGCAAAACTTGTCATGAAAGGAAATTCAAAACTTTGCCTTCCGCTGGTAATTTACCTTTCCTCTTAATTGGCATCAGATTCGCCGCCCTTTTGGCCCCAATTGTTTTTTCAGTGCAGCAGCAGCAGCCGAAGGGCGATTGCTGTTGCTGTTCAAGGCAGTTCGCCGGGTAGACGGGCAATTGTAGTTCCCCGGGGGGTGTGGGGGGTGGAAACAAGGGGGGTTTTAAGTGGGCGCCAAGGCGGCCAAGGCTGTGCCGGAAAATTGATAAATTTCTGTGGCAAATTTCCACAAATATCAAAAGATTAGAGCAACTTTTCAATTAAGAAATGGAAACTAATCTCAATCATTGCAGAGACATGCGGCACTGGAGCTACTTCACTGGCCCCAAAAAGTTCCCCCTTTTTGGTGGCATCCAGTGGGTGTACAGTTCTACTTTGCTAATCCCTACTAACAATGGAACTTAGAAGTTATTCATTTTTGCTGTGGGATATGTAACTAGCCGATAAAGTATTTCTCCTTTAAGAATATTACTAATAAATATTCATAACTAACTTGTTAGATGCAACTAACTGCTAAAAACAGTGCTATGAAAAAACACTTACTGTTTCGAAACATTGGAGAAATTTCAAGAAAACAATAAAACTATATATAAAACATAGCACTTACCAATCCTTGGAGTACTCCCTGCGAGGCTTCACTGTACCCGACGTCGGCAGAGGCGAAAGCAGAGCGGCTGCAGCTGATACTAATACTGATGGAGCTGCTGAATCAGTTTGATTTTGATACGGAGATATGCTCTCACACCCACACACACTCACAAACACTATTGCACGCACACAGATGCTCGTGCTGTTTATAGCCAGAGCACACCCACGTGGAAGTGAAAAGTGGGAGTAGTGGGTGGGGTAGATGGGGGGGAGGGAGAAGGGAAGGAGAACGAAACGGACAGGTTGCATGCAACACGTTCGAGTTGGCTGCAAGGGATAACGGTATCCAGATATCCCTATATCCCATTTTCCTGCCAATGCGTCGGCGCCTCGCCCCCCAACTCCGCCTGCCACGCCCCCCCACTCAACACGCCCCTTTTGGCGTGGCACAATTCGCGGGTTCCGCTGCTCACATTTAACCTTACCAAAGGTTACAATGCGTCGCGGGAGCGCAGAGCGGAGAGAGGAGAGCGCGCCAGTGGAAGAAAGGAGCGCCCAAAAGGAGTGCTGCCAAAATCGGCAAACGTAAGAGAGAGAGAGCGAGCAAAAAGGAGTGGAAGAGAAAAAGGTAAAGGGGGAGCGACAACAACAAAAAGAAAAACAACAACGGGTGACAGCTGCACCAGAGATGCCAAAAAAAAAAAAAAACGAATCAGTGGCTAAGGAGCTAGAAAAGCAAGGACGTGCATTGAAAAAAATCCAGTATATGTATGTATAATATTTTCATTGGTAAGCTATTTGCTATTTGCTGATATTTGGGATCAGCAATATCAGCGCCAAAGAAAACGGTGCCCACAAGCTTACCAATGGACAGACGGAGTATCTCCTTTTCCCGTGACCTGAGGCACACATCACACTGCTCCTGTGGGAATAGAACTCCCTGCAGGCTTGCTGATCCACTATGTCCACCGCTGAATTGAGCTGGGTCTGGGATTTGGGCTCGCTGCGGTGCATTTTGGACCTTGGCCAGCCGGAAACGAAGGCGGCGAATCCGCCACTGGACACACTATCCGCCAGTGGAATGGGCTGGACAATGGCTATATCGTTGGCTACTGATTCCAATTACTTGATTACTATCACAAAGAAATATGTAAATCTAGAGCTAAATACTCCATATGAGGAATAAAAGTTAGACTGCCACCACTGAGAGGCCGGAACATCCAGGATGAGAGTGGAAGGAAGCTGCGGACACCAGCTGACAGCCGTGAGACGTCTTGATGCCGAGCATTATCCTCGATGATTTCCATTGTTCGCCGACACTTGTCTGCGGAGATTCGTCGAGGATTAGGATTACGGCGATTGGAGGATGATGCAGAGTTTAGGTAACACAACGCCTGTCACTTCTCTGATTTGATTCAGTCAGTCACGTGTATTGATACAATGGGATTGTGAGCATTTCATAGTATACTTTCGAGGGCAGGAGTGGGTATCTCTGTGGGAAGCCCCATTATTGTTTTATCCCAATTAGATTGTGAGAGTCAAATTGGCATGTTCTAGGAACTACTCATTAAGAAGTTTAAAAATAGATTTGAAAACCATTCAGGCATGATTTAAATCATCAATCGATAAATGATTAAAAATCCATATTTAAGGATTATTCCTTTATCGATGAGAAGTAGAATCTTTAGCATGTGTAGTCCTTCGATAAAACGAAATCGTTTGTTTATTTCGGCTCAAAAGGTTTGTGGAATATAAGTAGATATAAAAGGAAATGATAATAATACAAAAATAATAATATATTGTACAATATGTAAATGTTATTATTTTCTTATCTCTCTCCCTCTCTTTCCTTCTCATACAGCTGCACAATTCATAATCGTAATAATAATAATAATAGTTAATGGATTTTCTTTGCTTCTCGATGCCCCCATCTTCATTTCCATCTCATCTCATCTCGGCGACGGCAACTAATCAGTTAATATATTGTTCTAAGCTGCGTCCTCCTCAGTTACAATTATATTTATCATAGATATTATCTAGTTTTCCACAGTGCTAGCTGATTTGTGTTTTTTTTTTCATCGATTTCATTTCATTTTTATTTCTTAGACTTTCTCTAGTTGCTGCTGATTTTCCGCTTTAAGTACGTGCGCACAGGAAATAACAATACATCATTTAATATATATATATATCCGCGTGGTGGTGGTCGTGTTTTTGTGTTTTTCGGTGTCTTTGTATATGTATTTATATATATATATTTATATTATGAACGTGTTTAGCGTTGTAAGTAAAAAAGGAATATCAGGGGCTGGCCAACAGAAGCCGGGAACCGATCAAAAAGACTCAGGACGGGACAAAAAAACAAACAAACACTCATTACATATAGAAATAACAAATAAACTGCGCGAAATGGCATCAAACATCGTTCGATTCGCTCTCCATTTCGATTCCATTAAAATGCTAAGCTTTTTAAATGCTTCTGCTAAATAATTTCACAATCGGTGTTAATACATATCTTAACTTTTCCTTTCCTTCTTTGCCATTGTTAGTTGCCATTTAATATGGGGAATAGTGGGTTTGACTTTTATTGTCTTAACTTAAAACTGACAGTTGTCTTTTACACACAAGAGTTTACACACCTTTTAAAATGAGAGAATTATTAATAATAAAACAAGGCGACGGTAAATATTGATTTGACAAGTAGTGTGTTTATATATATATATTTGTATAGATATAAATTAGGGAAAATATATAAGTTAACTGCTTTTGGGCGGGTCGTAACCACCCCACCGCCTTAATTTTTTTCTCAGCTATCCAGCTCCAAATGGAGAATAACCCGGCTAAAAAAAACAAACAAACAGTCTGAGTCTGAACAACGCTGTGCGCCGATTTGGAAAATGCTCTGATCTAGATGCGATTGCGTGGGTGTCTCTGTGTTTCACCGTCTGTGTGTGTGATAACTTATTTTACAATAAATGTGTGACAACCACAGTGTGTGTGTGTTTTCTTAGTGTTGTTGCTGTTCTTGATGCTGCTGCTCCTGCTGCTGCTGCTGCGCAAGTTTCCCGTGTGTTGAATTATTTCCGATATTAGGCTAATCTGGTTTCGCTTTAATACAATTGCAGTTCTACTCTGCGGCCGCCGGCGCCGGCTGCTGCTCGGGGAATCCACTGACCTCCGTCTGCTCCACCTGCTGCTGGCCATCGAGCACGTACTGTATGCGCAGACGCATCCGCAGTGTCGCCTGAAAATGTTGCGACAATTAGCAATTGGTTGAAGTAGCAGATAGCCGCCAATCACTACTCACATTCGACGTGGCCACCACGCGCATCTCCTGCGTTATAACTCCGCCGGGCGGCAGCACGGAACCGGATGGCGTCAGCATCTGCAGCTGGAAACTCCTTTGCACAGCCGCCTGAAATTCATTTAATAATATAAATCGCTTGATATAAAAGCATATAATGCATGACTTTTTACCTGCAGCAAGTACTGATCCAGGGTATTGTCTGAGTTATTCGTGGTCGTCATATAGATGCGCATGCAATCGCTGCCCCTGACCGAAACCAGTTGCACGAGTAACCCATCCTTGTCCAGCGCCGTCAGCCTGGGACCCTGTGGAGGCTGCAAAAATGGAGATTAACATGGGGCTAGCGAATGGAAATGGGTACACCCACCACTGCTACATTGTTGGAGGCAGCCGTGGGATTCAGATCGGCCAGCAGACTGCCGGCATGGCCATCGATGAGGTTGCCAACGGAAGCTGGAGCCGCCAGAGGCGCTGATGCAGTCGGTGGGGCTCCCAGGCCACCCAGCATGCTGGCCAAATCGTTGCCGTTTGTGGGTATGCTGGCAGAGCTGTCCAGACCAGATCCAAAGCCGCCCAAGTCCAGGCCACCAAGCATGTTATTCATGTTTGCCGCACTGCTCTGGTTATTATCGCCGACCAGAGCCACAATGCCACCGCCTCCTCCTCCGCCCGCCGGCGCACCCGTCGTCGTGGACGAGGGCGCGGATAGATCCAGATCGAGCAGATCCAACAGATCCTGGTTATTGGAAACGGGCGCCGCCACATCGTTGGCATTGCGCGAGTTCTTTTTATGCACGGCATTCGAGAGATCCGTGGCTGCCACCAAATCACCAGCGCCTCCCGCCGAGAGATCCGTGCTGCCCAGCAGATCCAGCAAAATGTTCTGTAAGAGATGGGGGAGTGTCTGTGAAAAGCAGTTCGATAGGATGCATTACGCAACATACCGTATTGTCACCAAGGGTGTTCATATTGCTTTCGATAAGTGAGTGTCCGCCACCGCCGCCTCCCTCCACGCCATTTTCGATGACATCGGGACTGTTGTCGTCGAAGGAGCCACCGCCGCTCTCGCCGTTCTGCGAGCTAATCCTGCTGATCTGCATGGCCGGCATCTTCTCCAGCAGCGGTGGACGCAGATGCTTGTAATGGCCAAAGAGCTGCGTGAACTCCACGCCTCGCTGCTGCAGATCCACATTCAGATGGCTGCCAAAGGACGTGATCAGTGCCTGGATTTCCCTGTGATGAATACAGATTGCATGAGTTGGGCTATCATCGTGGATTTGGGAAGTGATGGTACTTACTCCACGCACTGTTGCAAACGCGTGCTTAGCTTGGCTAGGGAGACCAGAGCATATTGCTTGCTTGTGGTCGAGACTTGAGCAGATGTTAAAAACTTATAATACACAGCGATCAGATCACTCTCAGTGGGCCGTTCAAACTCTGCGATTTGGAGACGAGGATTAGCAATAGGATTGGGGCTAGGAGATTAGCGAGATTACTTACCATCCTCGTTGGCGCCGTACATGAAGAGATCGCCGTACTCGCCTATGGCCCAGACGGCAACCTGCAGCAGTGGCTGCTTGTCCTCACAATGATTGGCCACCTGCAGCGACTCCCAGAAACGGTTCGTGATGTACGTCTGCTCCGGGACGGGACTGCTGGACACCAGCTGGATGGTGGAGGAGACGACGTCGTCGCGCACATAGTTCCCCGCAGCAATCAGCACGCTCAGCTGCGTGTCCAGATGCCAGCGCGTGGTCGGGGAGTATCGCTCGGCGGCCAGGATCATGCCCGAGCTGCACTGCGCCTTGAACTCGGCGTCCGCCTTCTCGAGGAAGAGCAGCAGCTCCTTGGTCATTGTACGTATGTTTTGTGCATTGATCAGCGCAAACGATAGCTCCATCGCCCGTCGACGGATCGAGACGTCCGGATCCTTGAGGCACTCCAGAATGGTGGTGCGATGCCGCTGCACCGCCGACGTGTCCGCGTGCACCGTTCGCAGCAGCGTGTTCAGCGCCACGTACCGTATGTTCTTGTCCGAGTTGAGCAGGAATCGTCCCAGTATATTGACGGCCAGGACGCGCAGTCCACCCTCCGAGCTGTCGGCAAAATACATTCACTTAGTTCGCAAAAGAAAAAACCCAAAATGAAAAGAATCAAGCCACTCACCGTATGTCCATGATGGAGAGCACGGTCTCGTAGAGGATGGTGTTGCCCACATTCTTGCTCGTCTCCGTGTTGGTGGCCACCTGGGCCAGTATGTCGTTCATCGCCTCCGAGGCGTCCGGATCGTTGTGGCCCAGGATGCGCAGCAGTCGCAGGATCTTCACCTGCAGGAACGGATCGCTAACGCCGCTGACATCGTGCTCCGGCGAATAGCCGCCCAGGATCAGGTTCTTCAGGATGCGCACCAAGTTCGGCACAATCTGGGGGGGTCATTTACACAAAGCCATTACACAATGCCGAATGTTAGAGTCTCTAACTTAATGCGGGAAATACGGAAAAGTTTGTGACAGTGAGCGGTATAATAAAGGGTGTGCAATTTTGTTCAGTGTGCGTTGTTTGGTGTGAAGGACAAAGAACTTTAGGAACTGCAAGTGTGCAAATGAAACGAGAAAGTTCTAAGGCCCGGCTCAAAAAAAAACTCTTGAGACATGGCCATCTACGGAAAAAAACCCTTTCTGTACAGGTCAGGTGTGTGTGAGTGTGTGTGTGAAGGAAATCCTAGTAAAAATTTGGTGTAGATCGAAAACTCTTGGCCAAAAGTGAATTTCCGCCGGCCATGATTATGTATATGTCTGTGCAAGCGAAATGATTGTATGGATCACAGGATTTATACAAAAAGCAGGATATTATTTAGGGCATATATACATTATATGACACTTCATATTCAAATTGAATTGTCTTCAAAGCAAACGCTTTTCAAATGACATTTTTTAATGTCTTAGATAACTGAACAAGCTGCTACCGATAAGATAAATATACTATCAGCATCTTGTTATCAGAAATAGTTTATAGTTGCTATCATGATGAGCTAGATAACCAAGCATTTGAAATTATGTTTGATTATATTTTAAATGTTAGTACTAGTACTGGTACTAGATACCGCTGGCTTAGACATATACATAGGCAACACAGCAAGAAACTCTTACAAAATTCGACTTTTTACATGAGTATATATAGTGTAGGGTATTAAGGTAAATATAGAAGGCGTTACAGGTATATTTTCTAGTTAGGCGCAACAATCATACCTCTCGATTTCCGCTATCCTGGCAAGCAAATTACAACAAATTTCATTTTGTGTTTTGCGCGGTATTCGAATTCGATCAAAAACAAACAAGCGTTAAAATATCGTAAGTATACAGGTCGATCGAAACGATAAGGAGTGTGGGTGGGGTGTGTTTCAAAAATCGGCAAAGTAAACGAAAAGATACGTTTTTATTTTTCAGGGTTATATATACATATAATATATAAAACGGGCAAAATGGGTGATAGCGGGATAAAAATATGGTTGATAATTATGGCAAATCGACTACGGCTAGATGGGCAAATGGGCGCGATAATCGTACACAAAAATTGCTTTGGTTTGGAACCCGCTTTTTGGGGGCGTTTGCCTTTTTTTTCTTTCAATTTCTCGAGCGCCACATTAATGAGTAGGATTAAAACCAGATGCAGCCGGAGCAGCAGCAGTGGCAGTTGATGAAGTAGAAGGCCACCGATTCCGAGGACTTGACTCCGCCGCCGGCACCATGTCAACTTACCTTCTTGAAATGCATCAGCGTGTCCGAACTGTTCTCGCACATCTCCGTGATCAGCGTAACGCCAGTGATCAAAATTCCTGCAGCAGATATTATTAAGAATTAGTTTGATTATATCAATGCACGCATTTTACTGTAGGTATGCTTACCATGATTCTTCTCGCTGAGGAGGGAACGCGTGGCCGGCAAGAAGATCTCCATCAGCTCGGGCACACGACGGATGACGCGAAAGGCGCACAGTGTCGCCTTCTTGCGAATGTACGTGTTCGGGGACTTCATCAGACGCTCCACCTCGCTGGCCAGATCCCGGGCCATTTCCGGGGAGGCGATCGCACCCAGCGTGCACAGGGCCAGGCCCACGACGAACTGCGTCGAGCTGTTCAAGTCGCTGCAATCGAGATTGGGTTTTAAGTTAGTGAGTTAGGTGCAAAATTAGACCGCCCACACAGCTTACTTCTTCAAGCAGTTGGTGATGAGCAGGTGGACATCCTGCCGCTCATCCAGCAGCAGCATGGCGCCCAGGTAGCCGATCCGCTTGTCTGTGAACCGCGTGCTGGCCGTCAGCTTAAGGCACTCCAGTTGGCCAAAGTGAGCCGGATAGCCGAGCATGTGTATGTACAGCAGCTTGGCAATGTTGCGACAGCTGTGGGCGAATATATATCTATATAGTATCCACACATGTATATTACAAGCGGGTGGAGATGACTCACCGCCAGACGGAGTCCTCCTCGCGGAACGTGCTCCGTATGTAGGCGCACTCTTTGTTGACCACCGCCCGCTCCTCGGCGGCGGTTCTGGCGGCGCGAATCTGTCGGATGAGGTCGCGCAGGCGTGTGGGCGTAGGCATTCTGACTGTGGGCGAGAAGTGGATGAGAATATGTTAATTAATCGGGTTTCTGTCTGTCTGGCCGCTGATCTCTCTCTTAACCCCTGGCTGTATCCTACGTTGCAGGTCATCAATATCTACTTGTAGCCACCTTTTGGGTGATCACAAGCACACGATGCTCTTCTTATTGGAGCAATCTACCAAGTGGGGTTCACTGCCTTGGACTTACCTCTCTCCACCGCCTCTGTGAATGCTTGCCGTATGGTGGCCATATTGAAGGCTGGATTAAATCTGCCGGAGGAAGAGGTTAAATGGGTTTATATGGGCATTATTCTGGTTATGTGGGCACTGCTGTCTAGGATCCTACCCATGCTCGGAGTTCATTGTGGCGGCGAGAAACGTTGAATCACTTGTGTGGCAGCCTTTTTTCCGCTCCTTCTTTAACTTGTATTCGTATTTTTATTTATATTTTTGTTATTATTATTATATTCTATTACGTCTGGTTTTGTTAACTATTTGCCGGCTTATGTGCTCTTCTGTTTTCTTTTTGTTGCTGTAGCGGCGGTGCAACAACACAAATTAGCGAAACGAACTAACGGTTTTTCCTCTGCAGATCTTCCGCGCACACACCTGCACTCCCACACAAATGCACACCAGCAAACACACACACACTGGGAATAACAGCCGGCCGCTATTTTGTTGCACTTGCTCTCCTACTCTCTCTTCCTCTCACGCTAGCTCTCTTTCCAAGCTAATGGAATTGGAAAAAATAAGCTGAATAGTTTAAATAAAAGCAGGTACAATTACCGCTGACATAAAGCAGATCACTGTTGTTATGAAACTGACATCTCAGATGCGTGCCTGCGTGAGGGTGTGTGTGAGTTGGCTCAAGCAAATACGTTTGATCTCTCTTTCTGGCCAAGGCAACAACAAATTACTGTGCTTTATTCACTTTAGTTGGGAGCGCAATGCAAATTGATTAAATGATTAATGCACACACTCACATTAATAGAGATATTCATACGCGCGCAAAGGGTTTCCAATTGGAAAAGGAGGAAGCAGTAAGGCCGAAAAATCTAACTTGTTTACTGATGTCCACTTAATATTTTATTAAGTAAACTGGACAAAAAACGAAAACAGCTGCCAGCGATAGCATAACTGACATACATACATACATATCGATTGCATTAAAAAGTCATGAAATAACGTCACTCCTATATACCCTATAGTATATATTTAACACGTAGGGTTTTTTTCTTGCGAGCTTTCCTCGTTTGTTTTCAATGTGATTTTTCGCCTGCTAATTTATGCGATTCGCTGGAAGGCTTACACACACTTGCTCACGCACACACACACACACATATATATATACACACACATGCATGCCTTTTGGGCCAACAAGAAAAGGGCAGGAAAATCTATGGCACACTTTTCAACGGGCACTTCCGTTTTAACAAATTTAATGCATTCGCGTACTTGGAGACGTTACGTTTTTTTTGTTAATGAAAGGCCAGGAAACGCGTCAGCTTTTTTGAATTTTGAATTTTACAGAATTTAACAACGCGACAAAAACTAAAAAAAATTTCAACACACACGGCCCGTCGTCGCAAGTACACGCACACACCTTCGCATTTAACTGGAATGATTCTGCAATTGAATAAATGCCTATTCTAGCACTGCATTTACGCTTTAGCACATGTTCGCTGGGTCAACTTGGCGCTGGTTAATCGCTATTTTAAACGCCACAAAATCAACGTAACAAGTAAAAAAAAATGTTTCGTCGAGAATATGTTGATGATGAGCGCAACAGTGGTAGTGGGTGCGAGCGAGAGCGCGATATTTACAAGCAGTGTGCCCAAAAGGCACTAACGCCTCGAACTGATAGGCGTTAGGGCGTTTCGTGGCACAGTGGGTGTCAGGGAAAAAGATTTGGAGTAAAAACTTAAGCAAATAACTCATACATGTTTGAAATATATAGTTTTGTTGCATCCATAGGTAGGCTATTAATGTTTTATCGACCAGACAAATATTTATACGGAAAAGACCAAGGCTGAGGCATAAAACAGTTACAGCTTGAGCTTAAAATTCTCATGTATACTTCCATGGCATTGCATTCTAACCGCAACAACTCATGCCTGGAATGACTGTGAGCAGTGACAGTTTTACCAAAATAAAAGAGATAATAGGGGGACAATAAATTCCATTTAAATTAGCATTCACAGCCAACACGGGGTGATTCAACGTTTTTCTTTTGCCACACCACAGCACGAATAAAAAAAAAATACCGCTATGCAGAGCGGTCAATGGACGGTCACATTGCGATAACGTCATTTTTGAAAAACACTTTCAAAAGTCTCATTTTCTAAAGATCGACAGGCGAATCTTTGGGGGTATGAACGAGCAACGGGCGGGATTTCATCTCACCTGCGATTGTTCTCCGGCGGCAGAACGCTCCAGTCCTGCTCGTAATACGGATACATGGTGGCTTCTCACTGGAGCACGGAACTAAACCGACTGGAATGGGAGCGGGAGTGCGTTCGGGTATGGGAATGGCAGCGATAAGCGGCGAGTGCTCCACATAGGCCTTATCTAATGTACACTAATAGTTAACAGGTAACGCTCTGCTTTTCCCTAGCTCTGGCTCGAGGTCTAGCTATCTAGCCCTTGCTGGCGGCCGATCATTTCCAGTCCGAGCGGTGGAAACTCCTGCGGAAGACTGACGATTCCAGTGCCACTCACCAGGTGTTGTTTTTATTTCATTTTCATTTTCCTCCGCCTTTGCTTTTTGGTGGCACACACAGCACTTATCTATCGGACTGATAATGGTAATAATAATGCTCCCCGCGCCGTGAGAACACCGCAATCCCGGCTGTTTGCTGGTTGTTTCTTTCGGCGGTTCGGTGTCGGTCGGTTCGGATAAGCGGAGCCCCATTGACAACCGCCATATCGAGGTGTACTACGAGTGCAGTGCTGTTAGATAAATCCGCGACTCTCCCGATTTTGGTGGACCTCGAATCGCCCACATTTTGTGGCTAACGATTAACCATGACAGCTGCGAATGGATTCAGTTTTATTACATTTTTGGCATCCAAATACCCAATATTGCAATAACTATAAACGAGATTTTAATAAATAGATCAGATGTAATCGAATGTTACATATTCTAGAACAAAGTACTTCTTCTTCAAAGGGTTAGCTACACATATAAAATAAGATATATTTACAAAGTAAATTACGAATTCTTGCAGTTGTTTGGCTAATAAGCATTGCGTTCTCTGTTATTCTAACAATAGTATTTGTAATTCGTTGTCCTATGCAGAAGTCTCACAGCATTCTAACATTGTTTTCCTCATTTACAAGCAGTAGTTAACCGAAAAGGAAAGTCTTAAGGTCTTTGCAGATAATGACGACGCATTTATACAATTTGTATCTCACAATCTCGCCCGGCTAATTACAAATAAGCGTTATCCTAAGCCCCTAACTTACAAAAGTACAAGTCTAATTAAAGCCAGTGGAGGGCCGACTAACAGGCCCGGATGTCTTCTCCTTGATCTTCTAATCGTTTTCCCGCGGCGGCCGGACCACCGCATGTCGTTTGATGGCCTCCACCAGCCACTTAATGCCCTCGTCCACGCCCTCGCCGTGCAGCGCGGATACGGGAATGGTGAGGCAATCTCGCCGCCCGATTAAAGCACCCGCCTGCTGGAAAACTGGCTTGATCTCCCGCACGCCCATCACATCGGGCAGATCCTGTTTGTTGGCCAGGATGAGCAAAGGCACTCCGGACAGCAGTTCGTTCTTGATCATCTTGTCTGGGGAGTAAGAATAATACATTTTATGTGAATCTCTTTCCTTGTATGGCTAATAAAAGATCATCTTAAACAAAATAGATCAAAACGAGTATTGTTCAAGGGATTAGTTCGAAGACTGCTTTCGCTTACCAAAGATCGTCTTCGACTCTTCCATGCGCTCCCTGTCGTTGGAATCAATCACGTAGATGACGCCATGCGACTCCTGGTAGTACTTATCCCACAGAGATTGCAGCTCCTGCTGGCCACCAAGATCCCAGAAGTTGAGGCGTACGCCCTGCACGTCGATGGTGCCGATGTTGAGGCCCACCGTCGTCGTGATCTTGCTGGGATTGAGGCCCTTGTAGTTACGCGTAAACGTGGTCTTGGCGGCCTCCAGGTAAGTCTACGTGGGCACAGGTGTTAGTTTCCGATTGGACATGAGGCTTTCATTGGATGATTCAACTGCCTACCGTTTTGCCAGCATTGTCCAGGCCTAGGATTACCACGCAATAGTCGTCCTTCTGAGTCATGTATTTGTAGAAGCCGTGCATCAATGTGTACATTTTATTGTGTTCTTGGCCAACAAAAACAAAAACTTAAATTGTTGACTGCACTGCTAGCGATGGTACTGCCAGCGGCTAGGACGGTACGATAGTATCGATTGGGCAAGCGTAGCGGGAAATTAGCTAGATTTCTACTATCTCTAATGATTAGGGGGATATCTATAAATTATATTATTAAGTATTGCACATTTATGAAAGGGAAATACAAATAAATTAATAAAATTTTCTCTGATTGCCCTTGATTTTTCATATACTGTATGCAAGAATATACTGTACTGTATACTGTATTTTGATAAGAACATTCGAAATAATGGTCCAAATATGGAATGTCATACCTCGTTGAGCTCGTAATTAAATTTCCAATCGAACTGTGTTCAAAAAAGGAAATTCTATTTTTTGTCCATTTTTTGCAAATTTTGATGATGTTACCCATTACAAAAAATGCGAAAATTTGGCCAAAAAAAAATTTCACAAAGTCCTTCAAAAAATGTTATGGATAGTTAGTATTGGTAATTAGTACTAAAAAACGATACTTATATGAGCTTTCTGACCGTTTTTAGCCAAGTTATACAGAAAATACGAAGCAAAAATATTGGTTTTCTGAAAAAATGGATCCTCTGCCTTAAGAAAAACGCAATTTATGCAATCCATCCCTAAAAGTGACCACACTCGATAACATTTTCTTATTAGCAGTCTGGCAACCCTACCACCCGTACGCTTGTGTGTGTCCGTGTGCGTGCGTGTTTTTTTTTTCCACTTTTCTATTGTAGTTTTTGTGGCTTGCAAATTGAAAAAAGTTATTTTACATAGGAATTGATTCGCCAAAAATATCACATCAGCTATGTCGCTATCGAGCCTGCTGCCCACGCCGACGAACGCGATCTGGGATCGGGAGGACGAGCGTCGCCTGGTCGCCCGCGGAGCACCAAAGATCGGAGCCCTGGTCTCCGCCAAAATCGCTGCTCCGCCGTACGGACAGCGCAAGGATTGGGTACCGCAGACGGATGCGGACTTTGGCGATGGGGGCGCCTTCCCGGAGATCCATGTGGCGCAATATCCACTAGGTGGGTTCCCATTCGTGCTAATTCCACTTTCTCTGTGCTTGCAAACGATGTCGTCGTGTTTTTTTCGTTGGTAATGGTATCCTCGTAAAGGAAATAACCATTAGCTTCATATATGTGGCTGATGGTACAGCTAGAAGGCTTCAATTTCCACCACATTATGTTAAACGTTTGCTGTAGAATATTGTATTTCTGTATTTATGTAAACAATTCCTGCGTCTTCTTCTCGACAGGTCTGGGTGCACCAGGAAATGTTGGCAAGAAATCGGATGCTCTGGCCGTTCGCCTGGACGACAAGGGAAAGGTTAAATACGATGCCATAGCGCGCCAAGGACATGGCAAGGACAAGATTGTGTACTCGTCCATTTCGCAACTGCTGCCAGCGGAGGTGTTGGCCGAAGATGCGGATGAACTACAGCGCCCGGACGAGGAAACGGTGATGGAGACGACGGAGGAGACGCGCCTGGCACTGGAGAAGCTGACCAACCAGAAGATCACCTCAGCGCTGCCCGTGCGCCATGCCCAGAAGGCGGGTCCCGCCCAGTATATTCGGTACACGCCCTCGCAGCAGGGCGATACTTTCAATTCGGGCGCCAAGCAGCGTGTCATCCGGATGGTGGAGGCGCAGCTCGATCCGATGGAGCCGCCCAAGTTCCGCATTAACAAAAAGATTCCACGAGGTCCACCATCGCCGCCAGCACCTGTCCTCCACTCACCATCGCGCAAGGTGACGGTCAAGGAGCAAAAGGAGTGGAAGATCCCGCCCTGCATATCGAACTGGAAGAACGCCAAAGGTGCGAGCTAATATAGTAACTTGAATCCTCTTCATTATCCTAATTGAAACTTTGCCTCGATATCAGGTTACACCATTCCACTGGACAAGCGTCTGGCAGCCGATGGACGCGGTCTGCAGCAGGTGCACATCAACGAGAAGTTCGCCAAGATGGCCGAGGCACTGTACATAGCCGATCGCAAGGCGCGCGAGGCGGTGGAGGCACGCTCCCAGCTGGAAAAGAAGCTTGCCCAAAAGGAGAAGGAGAAGAAGGAGGATATGCTGCGTATGATGGCGCAACGGGCTCGCGAAGAGCGAGCGGGACTACGCAATCCGGAGGCAGCCGAGACATCCGGTTCCGGAGCTGCAGGAGCCGAGGTGCGTGAACGCAACGACTTGCGAGCGGAGCGGCAAAGGGAGCGCCAGCGGGATAGAAACCTGCAGCGGGCGGCTCCCGAAAAGCGATCGAAACTGCAGAAGGAGAGGGAGCGTGACATTTCCGAGCAGATCGCTTTGGGTCTGCCCGCCAAGAGTGCCGGCAACGGTGAGACGCTCTTCGATCAGCGTCTCTTCAACACCAGCAAGGGCATGGACTCCGGTTACGGCGATGACGAAGCGTACAATGTGTACGACAAGCCGTGGCGCGATTCCAATACACTGGGCGCTCACATCTACCGACCCAGCAAGCAGGCGGATAGCGATAACTACGGCGGTGATCTGGATGCCATTGTAAATACCAAGCGTTTCGTGCCAGACAAGCAGTTTTCCGGTGCCTCCAAGGAGGCGGCCGCTGGCCAGAGGAGTGGACCCGTTGAGTTCGAGAAGGAGGAGGATCCCTTCGGTCTCGATCAGTTCTTGAACATGGCCAAAAAGGCGCCCAAGCGTGCCGAGGATAAGAACAACGAGCGCAGCAGCCATTCGGATCGCAAGCGCAGCAAGCGCGATTAGACAAAAGCTTTAGCGTGAGGATCACCAATCATCGTTGTATCGTCATCATCGCAAACACTATTCACCATTCACCAACCAAACAAACTTTTTTTAACTACTCCAACAACTTGGCGAGAATTTCAATAATAATCACAGGATCTTGACATAAACATGAATGTGTAATTACGGGTTATTTGGCATAAGTCCGCTGGGAGGTACCTCCATCGGCACACATCCGATCCAGAATCACAGATTGGCCAGTGAAAGATCAGTGGTGTGACCACATACGATGGGCGATGGTTTGATTGCTCTCCACGTGCGAATCCATGCGGGAGCAGGTATAAGCCGAGGGAGCGACGGTACTTGCTTCCAGATCTAGAATATAATACAAAATAAGCAATAATATGATAGAAACTTTTAGAAAATTTAGTCCATCTTTTTGGCGCCTAAATTCAAAGAATAAAGTGACCATTTTTTGCCCATTTGCTTTCTAACGGACTTTTTTTCGTAGTATGTTGTACCACTCCATTGAATTTCGTTAAATTAATAGGTTACAATGGATCGCAATTAATGCATTTAAAAAATGACTAATTCTAAAGTTCTTAATTAAATGTAACAGTAATTGACTGTCGCTCTGCCTACATAAATTATTCCAAATTAGGTTTTCTTAAACTTGCAAATTTGTTCACTAGGCAAAAATATAAAAGAAAAACAGTATTTCGCCAGTATTTTTAGAGCAGCTTTATCGTCTGCACGCACGCTGGTCACACTGTGTGACATTGAGTTGACTTTAGTTGCATTAGTTTAATTGCAATTTTATTCGATTTATTCGCAAATAAGTGAGCAGCCCAACGTCGAAACTCGAACGGCAACGGTCCACACCGCCATCCGCCGCATCCCGGAGAGAATGCGCTGTCCTCGCGGCGAATTCCACGGATTCAACGGCTTCTAGCGGCCCCGAGGTGTTCCGAGGAGCTCTGGGATTCAAGCACCACCTCCTCCACTCCTCCGAACCACAACAAACGATCCACAGCGATCCCAACCGATCCGATATTATGTAAGTTGAGCGTGCCCGCGTCGTGGATGGTAAACAACAATCATATCATCAACAATCATTCCATACGCCCAAGCAGCAGTAATCCCATATTATATAGCCCTCGCAGCTGACCTTTCCTAGAACCATAATAAACTCTAATAACCAACGTTGTAAACAAATATGTATGTATGTATGTCGATAAGCAAGGGAATCAAGATCATATGTATGCTTGTCAGCTAAAGTATTGCTATAGATTCTATAGAAACGTAGGAAATTCAAGATAGTTAATACCTGTATGTATATAATAGGAACATAAATCAGTAGGATTTGTATCTGTACCATACTTACATGTATACCTATCATTTCCAGAACTTACCGGCAAGGTATCCACGATGCGTTCTCGCAGCAATTCGGGCGTCCGTTTGGACTACTACCAGCGCATCGTGCATCGTCTGATCCTGGCCCACCAGGAACCGGTCACCGGTCTGTTTCCCGCCTCCAATGTTAACTCGCACGCCTGGATCAGGGACAATGTGTACTGCATCCTGGCCGTTTGGGGCTTGTCCATGGCGTACAAGAAGATTGCCGATCAGGACGAGGATCGGGCCAAGTGCTACGAGCTGGAGCAGAGCTGTGTAAAGCTGATGCGCGGCCTGCTCATGGCCATGATGAACCAGAAGGACAAGGTGGAGAAGTTCAAGATGACCCAGAGCCCCTACGATTCGCTGCACGCCAAGTATTCCAGCAAGAACGGCTTGCCCGTGGTCGCCGACAATGAGTGGGGTCATCTGCAAATCGATGCCGTGTCCCTGTACCTGCTGATCCTGGCCCAGATGACGGCCTCCGGCCTGCAGATCGTCTTCTCCCTGGACGAGGTGTCGTTCATTCAGAATCTGGTCTTCTACATCGAGTCAGCCTACTCGATTCCCGACTATGGCATTTGGGAGCGCGGAGATAAAACCAATCATGGTGAGCATATGTATATTTATAACTAAATATTGTATAGTGCGCTAAAGAAATGGATTGTGATTTAGCAATATTTTTGTTTACATTCTTAT
The DNA here is from genome assembly GCF_004382195.2 of Drosophila sechellia. Taxonomy (NCBI): domain Eukaryota; kingdom Metazoa; phylum Arthropoda; class Insecta; order Diptera; family Drosophilidae; genus Drosophila; species Drosophila sechellia. The sequence continues at coordinate 8,602,266 of NC_045954.1, forward strand.
CTTTCAAATTGTTAGCTACCATTTCAATTGAATTTTAATCAAATGAATGAAATAGTAACGCAAAATTAATATTAACAAGCTCATTATCTTATCTTTTGCATAAAGTATTGAAATCAGCATAATCACATTTTGCAATTAAATAAATCTGATTAGATAAACGTTAATGTATGTGCATATTCCAGGTGAACCCGAGCTGAATGCCAGCTCCATTGGCATGGCCAAGGCGGCGCTGGAGGCCATGAACGAGCTGGATCTGTTCGGAGCCCGTGGCGGTCCGGCCAGTGTCATCCATGTGCTGGCCGACGAGGCCCACAAATGCCAGGCGGTGCTGCAGTCGATGCTGCCGCGCGAGTCCAACAGCAAGGAATTGGATTCCGGACTGCTGTGCGTCATCGGTTTTCCCGCCTTTGCTGTGGACGATGCCCAGCTGATACACAACACCAAGGATGCCATTTTGTCCCGTCTGCAGGGCAAGTACGGCTGCAAGAGATTCTTGCGCGATGGCTATCGCACACCGAAGGAGGATCCCTCGAGGCTATACTACGAGCGCTGGGAGCTGCGCATGTTCGAGAACATCGAGTGCGAGTGGCCGCTGTTCTACTGCTACCTAATCCTGTTCCACGCCTTCCAGAGCGACAAGCGTGCGGTGGAGGAGTACGCTAGCCGGCTGGAGAAGATCATGGTGCGCTCGGAAGATGGCATTCTACTCGTTCCCGAGAGCTATGCAGTGCCGCAGGATCTGGTGGGCTTCGAGTATCAGAAGCCGGGATCGCAGGTCCGCGAAGTGGTCGGTCGTTGTCCCTTCCTGTGGGGCCAGTCCCTGTTCATCCTCGGCAGATTGCTGCAGGAGGTGAGCATTTCTATTGCTGTAGTTCTTAGCTAAAGATAGATGGACGCATTGGCGACCCTGTAAAGTATTTTTATCGATCTAGTTGGTGTGTTTAGATGCACAGCTGAGGGCATTCGATTAGGCCACGAAATTGCATATAAAATACTTTCAAAATCATTATACTTTTTATATGCAATTTCTTCCTTATCTTTGATTGGATTTTAATTGAACTTTTTATTATTTGCTTAGGGTTTTCTGGCTGTGGGCGAATTGGATCCATTGAATCGTCGCCTGGGCGCTCAAAAGAAGCCGGACGTCGTCGTCCAAGTGGTCATCATTGCCGAGGACAACGAGATACGCGACAAGCTGGCCGAGCACGATCTGCACGTGCAGACGATCGCAGAGGTGGCGCCCATTGAGGTGCAGCCAGCCCGAGTCCTCAGTCACCTGTACACCTATCTGGGACGCAATCGGAAACTGGGTTTGAGCGGCAGAAAGTCCCGCGATGTGGGCATCCTCAGCACCAGTAAGCTTTACTCGCTGAAGGATCGCATATTTGCCTTCACGCCGCAGGTGAGTGTGAATGGAGTCCAGTTGGCCGTCTCGGATTAGCCAAACCACCCGGCCAGCCCCTCCCCAAATCCCCCAGACTTCCCCCATGACCACATGCTCTATGTTTTTATATATTTTTCACTGTATTTTCGGTCAGGGATGCAAACCGCTCTAGACATTAGGAATGGCAATGGCTTGGGTTTTAAGGAGTACTTATATCTATTAACAATTGTAGCTTTGAAAACAGCTTATTAAACAATTAACTATACTCTTTTGGAAAATACATAGCAATTCGCTAACCCTAGATGAAGAATATTGAAAAGGATCGATAAAGAGGGTGTTACTATTGAAGTTATTGTACACAAAACCCAAGTTTATGTTGTAGATCGGTTTGCATCCAGTGACTGCACGATTGACTTATGATTTCTACCGTTTATTACGCATCAGTTCGCCGACCTGTCGCGCTTCTATATCGCCTCCGATAACGAACTCATGATCGACATCCTCAAGGGCGAGATCAATTTCCTCAAGTCCGCTTGGGATCTGCTGGGTCGTCCGCTGGTCACCCTGGTGCTGAAGCGCATCCATCTAGGTCGGTCAACGGAGAGAGAGAGCCGTGCATCGTTTATTTCACTCCATGTCTTTATTTTACTACTATTTTTTTTTGTTTTTACTTTTGATTTATCTATTGTTTATTGTGCGCGGGTTTTTTAATGCTCCACCTCCCCCCTCCACCGACTGTTTTATATATCTTTTTTGTGAATTGCTTTGTTGAATTGAATTAATTTGCAAGGGTTTGCTTTTGGTATTGGTATTGTTTATCAATTAATTGACACGCACACTCGAAACACACAAATGCACACACTCGCGTCTCGTTAACTCAATTTGAACGGAATCGGTTGCTCAAGATCTGCAATTTTGGGACTCTTCAAATGCTTTGTCTTTCGAAAACAAATTGGAAATTGTTTAAGTGTTGTTGATCTTAAGTTTGTTGCCAGTTTTGGGCAGCTGCTTCTGGAAATTAGTTACTTTACTGTCCGCTTTTTAGTTGTTTATTGCTTTTAGTTAGCTTTAGTTTGGTTATGGTAATATTATTAATGCATATATACTATATGCTATGTGTTATATGATATATATGCTACATACTGTATGTCATATACTATATAAAGTTAATCACACATATTATACCATAAATATCTTGTACACACAATTGCGGTCTGAATACTAGTACTTTTAAACATTCCAATCGATTGTTTAAACCGTGATATATTATTTTTTTGGTTAAATGTAGCTTTAGTTTAGCTAATTTATTTATCAACGCTCTGCTCTGGACTTGTATTACCCTATAATTTCCATTCCCATGCCCCAGAAATTCCCGAAAATTGGCCAATGAAATGTCAAAAGAATATTGAGAATGAAAATCAAAACCAAAAAAACATCCTTTCTTCTCTTTATTTTATCCCAAATAAATATAATATACACAACAACTGCAACACCCACAACAACAACCATACATACACAGCATATCGACTATGAAGAATATTATACAACACGCGATCCCGATTTGCTTGCCAGCAATTTTACCACAAATTTAGCATTCTTGACCAACAATTGGCGTCACATGTTGGGCAGGCCGACAATCACACTAATGGCAACCCACTATATGCTAGGTAACTACCCGAAATCAACAAACAAACAAAAAAAATAATAAAAACTTATACGAAAAAAGTAAAAACCAAACCACCCAGCTCGATTCTGCATTGCCAACCAAAAATTACCCGATCCCAAATCGAAATCCGATCCCCACTTTGCACCCAAAAATGGCAATTAAACACTCGATTCCAAGAAATCCACTGCATTCCTGCTTACACACAATACAAAAAAAAGCCAAACAATTGATATCTACGATCTGTGATCTTTGATCTGTGACCTGTGACCCGTGCTTGTGTCTGCTTCGTAAATGCCTGACTGCTTTCGCTCTTTCTGCTCGCTTTTCTCAGTGTACAAACTATCCTCTACTTTCCACACCCTACACACTCCTATATACACCTATATCTTGTGAAAGTCATCTACGAAACGAGTTAGAACAGTACCTTTAGTTGAAAACACATTATAAAGATGGCAATCTTCCATTAGATTTCGATCACTTTCCTCAAGATATAGCAATTTTGGCTGCTAAACTATCCTGGGATTTCTGGACTTCTAAACTATCTATACACTTTACGCCACAGACCGAAAACGACATATTCTCCCAAGAAAGTACTACTCAAAAGCTAATCACTTCAGAGAAATACAGAATACTACTTTGCGTAAATAACCCCACACTTGTGAATAAAACGTTTTCCTAAGTATTTGCACTGCATTTGGCTTGCACCTAACTGAAAATGCGAAACGCAGACTAATTGCCATATGGTGGCTGGAATCGTGTGCTTCTATCTATCGGTTACTATGTTGTATTTTATGTGACTAACCCGTAGTTCTTAAGCGGCGCTCCTAATCCAATCCACAACCGAGCATCCCAACCAGATCATGATCCACATACTCATTGCTATGAACCGAACACAATGTGACAAACCGAAAAGCTAACACAATTCCATTGGATGCGCTGCGGAACTTCACAGATCAGGACAAGATCCCGCTGGCCATGATCCAGACGATGAGGAAACTCAAGTCGGGCTACATCAATGGCACCCGCGTGATGCTGGGCAGCCTGAAGGACTTCCTCAACACCTCGGCCATCACGGATCTGAGCTTTTTGGGCAGCACCGAGGACGGCTATCCGGACCGCCTGCATCCGGATGTGCAGACCTATCTGGATGAGCATCTGCTGCGCTCGTTCAGCAATCGCAGCACCATGAATCTGCGCGGCGGACAACTGCGTCCGCGAACATTGAGGCGACGCATGTCCTGCAAGGGAGCCATCAAAAAGACGCGCTCCATCAACGTGGACTGTGAGTGATTGATTGCCTTTGATAGCAGCACATCGTACTACTGAATACTAATGCCGTTTGTATCGTATTTTAGCTGATAACCTGGGCATGGAGGGACCTTCGCCGCTGACGGAACGTCGCCTGTCCTCGATTGTGCCACCACCATGGCTGCAGGCCAACAAGCAGAGCCACGTCAGTGTGTTCGCCACGACGCCGGAGGAGGGACCCACCAGCTCACCGCTGAGCTTGGGCAACGAGCTGATTCGGGAGAACATCTATCCGGTGGATCCGCATCATAGTCGCTCGGCGATCGACAGACGCAGCGAGTTTGTGCGCCAGCAAGAGAGTTAGTCTGCCTTTATAGTTAAACTTAGGTTTTAATGTATTTTAATTATAATTGCAATCAATTTAGTTAGTTTAGTTTAGTTGAGTTAATATTTTCTCTTGATTTCTATACTTTTGCTAATTTTTCGTTCTGGCTCCTGCCTTCTGTTTTCATTCATTTTTTATGCATAATTTCGATTGGCCCATCTTCGTTCCGAATTGCGATTTTGATAGTAACAGTGCCAAAAATTTTAATACAACGCCATCGTGCCGAAACAAATTTCGCGGACACAGAGGTGGAGGAGCTGATTGCGATGCTGCGCGAAACGGAGAATCTCGAGGAGCAGGGCGACATCCTACAGTACCTGGTGGACACTCAGGGTCTGGACTTCAATACGGGTAAGCTCGTATTTCTAATCAACGCTGCCCACATTCCACCTTTAAAAGCTAGGTTCTGGGGCAGCTTTGCTTCGCAATTGGATGTTCTTTTTTTTGGGAGAGAACACAGCCTGTATTTAGTTAACATTATACACACAACTGCTCAACAATTGCCACAAAAAGAAAAAGCACATGCACTTGCCAAAAATACACGCTCTCACCTTTAAACACTCGGTTAACTTTAAACCCGAAGGTTAAAACTGCAACAGTTAAGAGAGTATAATTTTCATCATATTTAAACATATTTAAAACAGGGGGTTTTCTCTTAACTGTGGCAGTAGATCTTAAGTAATAGGTAACTGGAGCTAAATGTGGGCTCTGTACCATTTATTTGGCATTTACTGTACTCACTGCGTTGTTTCTACCCCGTACTCCTGTCGTTTTTGTCTCGTGCCTCGTCCTCCGTATCCGTAATCGTACCGCACTCCTGCTGCTCGGCGATTAACAGCCGGCCTGGGATTCAAGAATAAGTCGGAGGAGAATGCCACTCCGAATGCGAATAACGCCGGTAAGTCCGTCGATTCGTCGTTGTGTTGAATGTTGTTGTTGTGCGGGCTACATACATGTATCCATTGAAATCCCCACGGTATCCCACGGTTACCTTCCACTTTCCACATCCTACTCCCTACTCCCTTCTCCATACACTTGTATACTACCCAGATCCCACTGATTGGCATTGGAATCGATTACCCCACCCATGGTATCCACTCTTTGTTCTTTGTTTCTGTTTTTATGGTGTGACATGTGCCATTTTCGAAACTGACATGCCATCTGAATTGCATCATCGCTTTGCTTTGGGTTATTGCTTTTATGCTTTATGATTTCCAAACAATAATAGTTTGTTTCACTGTGGTTTCAGTACAGTGGAACTTCTTCGTTGTATTGCTTGCATTCATTCAAAATGATTAAATATCCAATTGCAAGAAGTTCCACTGTATTTAAACACACTAGCCGCTTTGCTTTAAGTTATGTCTTAGCCTAGCATTATTAATCTCACAGTTTGGCCATGTTTTTCTAACGTACTTTAATTCTTTAACATTTTATTTTACTTTCACGCATCTAACGCCACATGAAACACACATACATTCCGCATGATCCTCGCGCTCACCACTGACACTAACCCAAAATACAAACAAACACCCAATCAAACTCAAAACCCAATCCTAACCCGACTAACCAACCAAACCATTCAAACAAAAAAACGGAATTGAAATCCACGTTAAAACTAAAGAGCTCGAGCAAGCGTTTGTGGATGATGTGGTGCTGGAACTGGCTGGTGGTGGTGGTGGCGCAGGTGGAGGTGATGGTTCCAAGAAGAGCCCAACGATTGTCCTGCCCACGGTGATCATCGATGCTGCTACTATTTCAGCCGGCACCGATCCGGATAATGCCGCCCATCCGAGTTCCGCCACCGCCAACAGCAATAATAGCCATTGCATCGGCAACACTAGCAACATTAGCAGCAGCAGCAGCAACATCAGCAATCACAACAACATGAGCCCACATGAGAATAACCACGATTCTTCCCAATCCGAAGGCATGCTCGAAGAGGGACGCGTGGTGACCGTGCGGGATCTGCTGAAGGGACTCTACGAGAAGGCGTGCCAGCAGAAGCTCTGGGGACTCGTCCGTCACACGGCCGGCATGCTGGGCAAACGGGTGGAGGATTTGGCCAAAGCGGTCACTGATCTGCTCGTCCGACAGAAGCAGGTCACCGTGGGAATGCCACCAAATAATGAGCACACCATAACGGCGCCGCTGCCGGAAGTCGAGCTGCGTCAGCTCATCCACGATGTGAGTAATCCAATGTGATATGGAAGTTATCGACTGACTAGTGTGCTTACATACCAATCAGGCCTATGGCGACGATGAGAGTACGGCGATGCTGACACAGGAGTTGATGGTCTACCTGGCCATGTTCATACGCACCGAGCCGCAGCTGTTCCACGAGATGCTACGCCTGCGCGTCGGCCTGATCATCCAGGTGATGGCCAAGGAGCTGTCCCGCACCCTCAACTGCGACGGCGAGGCGGCGTCGGAGCATTTACTTAACCTCTCGCCCTTCGAGATGAAAAATCTCCTGTATCACATACTCAGCGGCAAGGAGTTTGCTGTTAGTAGCGGTGCGTAGCTGGCATAGTCGAAAACAATTCCACACTTACTATTTATTTCTATTGCAGTCGCCCGTGGCAATCTGTCCATTGTGAGCTGCAAGAGCAGCCGCGTTAGCAAGAAGAGCCAGATCGGCCTGGGTGATCCGGAGGGCGAAGATGCGCTCATAGCCACCATTGACGACCGGCAGGGTCAGTGGCTGCGCCGGCGACGGCTGGACGGCGCCCTCAATCGTGTGCCCCGCGATTTCTATTCGCGCGTGTGGACCGTACTGGAGAAGTGCCAGGGTCTGGCCATCGAGGGACGTGTCCTGCAGCAGAGTCTCACGCAGGAGATGACGCCGGGCGAACTGAAGTTTGCGCTGGAGGTGGAGACGGCCCTCAACCAGATACCGCAGCCCGAGTACAGGCAGCTGGTGGTCGAGGCTCTGATGGTGCTCACACTCGTCACCGAGCACAATATGGTGCCCTCGCTGGGTGGCGTCATCTACGTGGAGCATCTGGTGCACAAGGCCAATCAGTTGTTCCTCGAGGATCAGCGCAAGGTGCAGGGCGATGCAACGCTGTGCTGCGCCAAGATCAAGGACGGCAAGGAGCAGCAGCAGGCCGCCTCCGGGATGCTACTCTGCGGCGGTGCCGCCTACATATGCCAGCATCTCTACGACAGGTGAGTCGAGCCATCTTAACTGATAGGTTCTTCTACTAATCCTTGACCATTTGCATTGCAGTGCTCCCAGTGGCAGCTATGGCACCATGACCTACATGTCCCGGGCGGTGGCCCTTGTGCTCGACTGTGTGCCCAAGCATGGGGAGATGGAGTGCGCCATCTCCTAAAGCGGCGGCCGTACACCTAATCACTTAATTGTAATGCCAAAATCTCTGCAACACTGGATACGTCCGTTCTCGTTCTCGTTCCCGCTCGCTCGCACACAGCTTAGCGCCCTCGCTTCGTCTCTCTCTCATCGATCGATCCTGCCTCTATCTGCTGTCTCTTTCTTTCTGACCTCTGACCCCCCAGCCCAACGATAATTTTAGTCAGCAGACGCATGTATATATTTTTTTGACCACCCTCCCCAAAAAAACTTTGTTAACGTATTCGTTTTGTTTCGATTGCAAATGAAATGCAAGCCAATTCAAAATGGTATTAGCCCACATATGGATGTACGTATGGATGGGATGTACTACACCCAAAAACCGATCCTAACCCGTTTAGTGAGCCAACCCATGCTGCTCGATACAGATTTGTGTTTTGTACTGGCGGCTGTTTTACAGCGACAACACTTTTGATTGTTTTAACTTTTGTATATTTAAAATGACCCTATTTTATATATATATTACTATTATACGTTTGAATTGTAAAGTTGAACGCGCAGCAAGTTTTACAATAAAAATGTGTTTGCAATGTTTGACGAGTCTATCAATCTGCCATTATTTGGAGCAAACTGCGTGTTTTTCAAATTTCATGAAATATTCCAGCACCAAATCAGCTCGTATTTGAAGCCAATTGAACTTGGCTTAAAAATTGGAACTCTATTTTTTTGCAAAATTGGTCAAACAATTCATTTCCAAAATTCGGCCAAAAAGTGATAGTTTTAGTTAGCAATAGTAAGTAGCTGCTCAATACAGCTATTCTTTAATCGTTATGATCATTTTTAGCCAAAAATTTATTTACATTTTAGGCCAAATCCGTTTTTCCGAATTTCCGTCTAAAAATGTTCAGTTTTTTTTGCCACAATTTTAAAAATAATTGCCTGAATGCAAAATGTCATACCTCGTTGAGCTCGTAATTAAATTTCCAATCGAACTGTGTTCAAAAAAGAAAATTCTATTTTTCGGCAATTTTTTGCAAATTTTGATGATGTTACCCCTTACAAAAAATGAAAAATTTGACCCAAAAATTAATTTTCCCAAATCGGCTGAAAAGTGATGAGGATTGAAAACATTGGTTCTCCAGTGCTCAGAAATGCTACTCTTTTCGCATTCTGACCATTTTTAGCCAAGTTATGATAAAAAATTCGGGAAATAATTGTGGTCCAAATAAGAACGCAGTTTGTTTAGTTTTGTTAAGCATAAATATATGATTTATCATTTATTCCTTTTTTTTTCTGTTTAATGGTCTTCAATTTGCGCACATCAAATGTTTACAACAAATGTATTCATTTACAAGTTCGTTTAGTTGTTGGTTTTGATGGAGTTTTAGACATTTTTGAAATGTTTTGGTTTGATCGCACTCATCCTCGAATCAAAAGCTCAGCTTGCAACACATCAATTTGTTTCACAATTAATTAGAAGGATTACACGACGGGGACAAATTTAGCGAGTAAGTGTGCGACTTTGAGAGTGGGGCGTGTGATATAATTGCTAATGTGTTGTGTGTGGGTTATTAGTGTAAACAGAACGTGTAAGGTTAGCGATGATGGTAAACGAGAGTTCATAATTAAAAAAAATAGGATCCTAGAACAAGAATACTTAAGCGCCTAGCAGTAGCCCCTGTCGGGAACGCGTCGGCGTGGAGCGCAGCGAATGATGTTGTCCACGCGCAGGATCATCTCGGCAGCCTCGGAGGCGGACATCAGAACTTGGCGCTTGACGGCGAACGACTCGGTGATGCCCAGTTCACGGACATCGGCCACCTTGCCCAGCTCCATGTCCAGACCCAGAGTCTTATTGCCCATGGCGTGGCCGGCGCGCAGCTCCGAAACCAGTTGGGCTGAATCGTAGCCAGCATTGTCGGCAATGGCCGTGGGCAGGGACAGCAGAGCGCCTGTAATACGAATAACAAAAGCGTTTCATTAGGAACCAGCCCCTGCATATGATGTGGATGATTTCAGCGACTTACGGGCAAAGGCCTCGATGGCGATGGCCTCCTTGCCGGGTGTCTCGGCCGCCTTCTTCAGCACGGCGGTGGCCATTAGAGCCTCGGAGCAGCCGCCGCCGTAAATGATGCGCGACTCCTTGATGGTGGCTGCCAGCACGCAGAGGGCGTCGTGCAGGGAACGATCAGCCTCGTCCAAAATCTGTTGGGTAGCACCGCGGATCACGATGGTGCAGGCCTCGCCCAGCTTCACGCCGCTGAAACGCATCAGCGTATCCTCACCGATCATCACCTGTTCGATGACATCGCATTCGCCAAGCTTCACCAGCGAGGGATTCTCAAAGGTGGAGACAATCTCGCCGCCGGTGCAATAGGCCAAACGCTCGATGCCATCGAAATCGGCATGCTCGATGGACATCACATGGGCATCAGCAAACAGCTGCTCCGGATAGTTGTAGATCAATTGCCGGTTGATGAACACGTTGCACTTGTGCTTCAGGATCTTGTCCACCTTTTCCTTCATCTTCTCCTTCTCGGCCATCTCCAGGTCGGCGATCTTGGCCAGCGAATCGACCTTGATGCTGCTGCCGAACACCTTAATCTTATCGGTGTCCATGGGCGTGTTGGCAATCAGGATTCTGGCATTCTCAATCTGCGATGGAGAAGAGCAGCCATGTATGGTCCATGTATGAGATCATGAGATTCTGTTATTTGGTCTTGAAAATTCACTTGCACGCACGACTTTTCACGTTGATGAGGCTGGCTGCCCAACAAACTCGTCAAAATGGCTGTGATATGAAGTCAAATCCACATAGCTCACAGTCATTTTGACGCGTTGATAGACAGCAGAGGCAGGGGATGGGTAGCACGATGGAACTGGAAACATTACTTACACGCTGTGGCTGGTGCACGCCGGGCTTCTTGTCCAGCAGGAAGCCCTCGTCCAGGAAGGAGTCTCCCAGAGTGCCGCCCGACTTCTTGATGATCTGTATGGACTTGAGCTCACCGGAGCCCTTCAGACGCATCACGGCATCCACAGCCAGATTGGCGAAGAAGTCCTTGTGCTGGTGCAGGATCTTCGAGGAGAGCGTGGTGCGGGCAATGTTCAGCAGGTCGTTGCGGAACTTCTCGTTATTGGACGAGTTGTCCTGAGCGGCGGCGGTGAGCGCCTCCAGTGCCACCTGGGTGGCCTGACGCCAGCCAGAGACGATGATCTGTGGGTGCAGTTTCTGTTCGACTAGTTTCTCCGCCTCGCGCAGCAGCTCCGAGGCCAGAACGGTGACCGAGGTGGTGCCATCGCCCACTTCCTCGTCCTGCACACGCGACATATCGACCAGAATCTTGGCGGCCGGATTGTCCACACCGACGGCACGCAGAATGGTGGCACCATCGTTGGTCACCTCAACCTGACCGGCGTTGCGTCCGGTGGCCACCAGGATCTTGTCCATACCCTTCGGACCCAGCGTACTCTTCACCAGATCACCAATGGCGATGGCGCCAATGAACGAGGACAGACGGGCCATCTCGGCCTTCTCCTCCTGCGCCTCATTCTTGAGCACGCGCACGGGATTTAAGGACATCTCCTGCAAGACGAATCGTGATCAATTGGTGTGAATTATTTCGATTGAAACCTCCAATAATTTTTAAGTGTATAAATTTTCTAACAAGGCAACATCTCTTGAGACTTAATTTAATTACAAAACTGCATACTAACAACACTTAGATCTCATGGAGGATTAATCATCAGAAGCAAGTAAAGCTAATTCGTAATTACTATGAATGCCTACAGGAAATTATATCCTATACCATTTTTAAGGCTTCTATTAGATCAATGGAAAAAATCACACATTTATGACACAAATTTAAAGACGTTTCCAGATTCTAAAACACTCAGTTAAGATGACATCAGTTCGTTGGTTTTTTTTTGCAAAATAAAATTTTTTTAACATTTAATACTTTGGCATGATAAAAATGTGATATGATGCCAAGATGACATTGCAAAATACCATTATGATATTTTCATCGACAGATCAAGAATGCTATCTTGACAATGGGAGGCGGCTGGCCAATATGCTGCAATTTCTGGCGAGGATTGCCTGCTGGCATGGCCAAATCCGAAGTCACTGCAAACCAGATGCGTTTGTGATGCGAAAATATTCAGGATATATATGTATTCTATGTCAGATTGTTATGGTTTTTCGCTCTGTGCAGCCATTTCGACTCGACCTAACCCCAAAAAGTGGCGGACGAGGGAGAGCGGCGCCGAGTGATTCATCGGCAGCAAAAACGGCGTGGAATGCATCTCGAAGGTTCTCCGCCAGCTGCTCGACCCGATCCCGGCCAGCAATCTAGCGATAGGGCCAATTCACCGTGATCCCGTGGACAGCAGGAGAAGGTTCTGGAAGTGGCAGGCGAAATCGGAGTCCATGGCTCACGTGCAAGCCGCCTGTCAAAATGGCTTGCGCTTCGTTCACACACACACCCGGCAAATGAAAACGCCGAATTGGCCACAATTATCAATGAAAATACGGCGAATTCACGCAACGCCAATAGCCCGCACCGTAAACCAATCGAATAACATAGTTGTTCCTTTTAAATTTACCATTTTCTCTGCGTAATTATTCGGTTTATGATCACAGAATTTTCGAATACCACACAGGCGCAACAAAGCGACAAAGAAAATGGAGACAGTCGATGGCTGTTATCGATAACGAGCAGCTATCGGGTGGAAATACCGACACCGGAAATGTGCTAACGCGTGCATGAACTTAAATACCAAAACTAATATTGTCACAACCCAGCAATCGAAAGTTTTGCAGTTATCGATATGCAATGCTTGGGGGCTAATTTCAAATAATCTAGCGCGCCTAAATATTAAAATTTATTTTATCTATTTAATTAAGATATATTTGGCAGTCAGGTAAACATTGGATGCAACAGTCTAGCGTGAACTCAGGCATCCCCGTCGTCCTTGGCCTTCTTCGCCTGCTTCTTGATGACGCGACGGCGTTTGTACACAAAGCCATACTCGTACTCCATGCGATCGTGTAGATGGTGCCACTTGAAGCGCGGCAGGAACTTCATGTTCCACAGCAAGCCATAGAATGGGGACGAAGTCTTTCTGCTTATAGGTTTGTTGTTTAGCTCTCGAGCGATTTTTTTGGCCCCACTTTTCGAAATGAATTCCACCCAGCCCTTACGGTGGTTGTTATTTGTCTTGAAACCTAAAGTAATCGAGATTAAAGTATATACTGGGTAATACTCTTATATGTATGCCACTTGGTCCACTTACTTAACAGCTCTTTCGGCTGCACGTAAACTCTGCCGATGAGGCTGTGCATGCCCATGATTTCGTACAGGCGCAGGACGGTCATGTCCTTGGGTACGTTGGATATGGTGATGACGCCCATCTTGTGCATCTTCTCGGGTTTCTCAGCAGGGGACGATGGCCCATTCGCAGACTTACCTTTCTTTGGTTGCGGCTTATCAGGCTTTTCGGCCTTCCCCACTTCCATGGGAGTGGGCTTGAGGCTTGGCTTTGGCTTTGATTTATTTTCTATTTTCATCATTTTAGTTTTCGTTCTCGCCGATCAAATAAATTTTTGTAGTGCACGCACTCAGGGATGACAGTTGACAGGCGATGTCAGTGTACGTTTTTATCAAAGAGCTATTGATGTGTTGGTACCCTTTAATTAGAAAAGCATTTATACGCTTTATAGCACTTTGTAATCATTTGATTAATTCAGCCCTATTTTAAGAGGGCCCCTTGAAGGCGGCGCCATCGACTAAGTCATGGATGCTTTGCGACATAGTGGCCTCCTTCAGCTTGAAGTAGCATTGACACGCACACACAATCGACGAAATTATCGATATGCAGGGGCGCTAATTTCAATTTCAAGAAAATGGAGACAGTCGATGGCTGTTATCGATAACGCGCGGCTATCGGGTGGAAATACCGACACCGGAAATGTGCTAACGCGTGCATGAACTTAAATACCAAAACTAGTATTGTCACAACCCAGCAATCGAAAGTTTTGCAGTTATCGATATGCAATGCTTGGGCGCTAATTTCAAATAATCTAGCGCGCCTAAATATTAAAATTGATTTTATCTATTTAATTAAGATATATTTGGCAGTCAGGTAAACATTGGATGCAACAGTCTAGCGTGAACTCAGGCATCCCCGTCGTCCTTGGCCTTCTTCGCCTGCTTTTTGATGACGCGACGGCGTTTGTACACAAAGCCATACTCGTACTCCATGCGATCGTGTAGATGGTGCCACTTGAAGCGCGGCAGGAACTTCATGTTCCACAGCAAGCCATAGAATGGGGACGAAGTCTTTCTGCTTATAGGTTTGTTGTTTAGCTCTCGAGCGATTTTTTTGGCCCCACTTTTCGAAATGAATTCCACCCAGCCCTTACGGTGGTTGTTATTTGTCTTGAAACCTAAAGTAATCGAGATTAAAGTATATACTGGGTAATACTCTTATATGTATGCCACTTGGTCCACTTACTTAACAGCTCTTTCGGCTGCACGTAAACTCTGCCGATGAGGCTGTGCATGCCCATGATTTCGTACAGGCGCAGGACGGTCATGTCCTTGGGTACGTTGGATATGGTGATGACGCCCATCTTGTGCATCTTCTCGGGTTTCTCAGCAGGGGACGATGGCCCATTCGCAGACTTACCTTTCTTTGGTTGCGGCTTATCAGGCTTTTCGGCCTTCCCCACTTCCATGGGAGTGGGCTTGAGGCTTGGCTTTGGCTTTGATTTATTTTCTATTTTCATCATTTTAGTTTTCGTTCTCGCCGATCAAATAAATTTTTGTAGTGCACGCACTCAGGGATGACAGTTGACAGGCGATGTCAGTGTACGTTTTTATCAAAGAGCTATTGATGTGTTGGTACCCTTTAATTAGAAAAGCATTTATACGCTTTATAGCACTTTGTAATCATTTGATTTATTCAGCCCTATTTTAAGAGGGCCCCTTGAAGGCGGCGCCATCGACTAAGTCATGGATGCTTTGCGACATAGTGGCCTCCTTCAGCTTGAAGTAGCATTGACACGCACACACAATCGACGAAATTATCGATATGCAGGGGCGCTAATTTCAATTTCAAGAAAATGGAGACAGTCGATGGCTGTTATCGATAACGCGCGGCTATCGGGTGGAAATACCGACACCGGAAATGTGCTAACGCGTGCATGAACTTAAATACCAAAACTAGTATTGTCACAACCCAGCAATCGAAAGTTTTGCAGTTATCGATATGCAATGCTTGGGCGCTAATTTCAAATAATCTAGCGCGCCTAAATATTAAAATTGATTTTATCTATTTAATTAAGATATATTTGGCAGTCAGGTAAACATTGGATGCAACAGTCTAGCGTGAACTCAGGCATCCCCGTCGTCCTTGGCCTTCTTCGCCTGCTTTTTGATGACGCGACGGCGTTTGTACACAAAGCCATACTCGTACTCCATGCGATCGTGTAGATGGTGCCACTTGAAGCGCGGCAGGAACTTCATGTTCCACAGCAAGCCATAGAATGGGGACGAAGTCTTTCTGCTTATAGGTTTGTTGTTTAGCTCTCGAGCGATTTTTTTGGCCCCACTTTTCGAAATGAATTCCACCCAGCCCTTACGGTAGTTGTTATTTGTCTTGAAACCTAAAGTAATCGAGATTAAAGTATATACTGGGTAATACTCTTATATGTATGCCACTTGGTCCACTTACTTAACAGCTCTTTCGGCTGCACGTAAACTCTGCCGATGAGGCTGTGCATGCCCATGATTTCGTACAGGCGCAGGACGGTCATGTCCTTGGGTACGTTGGATATGGTGATGACGCCCATCTTGTGCATCTTCTCGGGTTTCTCAGCAGGGGACGATGGCCCATTCGCAGACTTACCTTTCTTTGGTTGCGGCTTATCAGGCTTTTCGGCCTTCCCCACTTCCATGGGAGTGGGCTTGAGGCTTGGCTTTGGCTTTGATTTATTTTCTATTTTCATCATTTTAGTTTTCGTTCTCGCCGATCAAATAAATTTTTGTAGTGCACGCACTCAGGGATGACAGTTGACAGGCGATGTCAGTGTACGTTTTTATCAAAGAGCTATTGATGTGTTGGCACCCTTTAATTAGAAAAGCATTTATACGCTTTATAGCACTTTGTAATCATTTGATTTATTCAGCCCTATTTTAAGAGGGCCCCTTGAAGGCGGCGCCATCGACTAAGTCATGGATGCTTTGCGACATAGTGGCCTCCTTCAGCTTGAAGTAGCATTGACACGCACACACAATCGACGAAATTATCGATATGCAGGGGCGCTAATTTCAATTTCAAGAAAATGGAGACAGTCGATGGCTGTTATCGATAACGCGCGGCTATCGGGTGGAAATACCGACACCGGAAATGTGCTAACGCGTGCATGAACTTAAATACCAAAACTAGTATTGTCACGACCCAGCAATCGAAAGTTTTGCAGTTATCGATATGCAATGCTTGGGCGCTAATTTCAAATAATCTAGCGCGCCTAAATATTAAAATTGATTTTATCTATTTAATTAAGAACATTGGATGCAACAGTCTAGCGTGAACTCAGGCATCCCCGTCGTCCTTGGCCTTCTTCGCCTGCTTCTTGATGACGCGACGGCGTTTGTACACAAAGCCATACTCGTACTCCATGCGATCGTGTAGATGGTGCCACTTGAAGCGCGGCAGGAACTTCATGTTCCACAGCAAGCCATAGAATGGGGACGAAGTCTTTCTGCTTATAGGTTTGTTGTTTAGCTCTCGAGCGATTTTTTTGGCCCCACTTTTCGAAATGAATTCCACCCAGCCCTTACGGTGGTTGTTATTTGTCTTGAAACCTAAAGTAATCGAGATTAAAGTATATACTGGGTAATACTCTTATATGTATGCCACTTGGTCCACTTACTTAACAGCTCTTTCGGCTGCACGTAAACTCTGCCGATGAGGCTGTGCATGCCCATGATTTCGTACAGGCGCAGGACGGTCATGTCCTTGGGTACGTTGGATATGGTGATGACGCCCATCTTGTGCATCTTCTCGGGTTTCTCAGCAGGGGACGATGGCCCATTCGCAGACTTACCTTTCTTTGGTTGCGGCTTATCAGGCTTTTCGGCCTTCCCCACTTCCATGGGAGTGGGCTTGAGGCTTGGCTTTGGCTTTGATTTATTTTCTATTTTCATCATTTTAGTTTTCGTTCTCGCCGATCAAATAAATTTTTGTAGTGCACGCACTCAGGGATGACAGTTGACAGGCGATGTCAGTGTACGTTTTTATCAAAGAGCTATTGATGTGTTGGTACCCTTTAATTAGAAAAGCATTTATACGCTTTATAGCACTTTGTAATCATTTGATTAATTCAGCCCTATTTTAAGAGGGCCCCTTGAAGGCGGCGCCATCGACTAAGTCATGGATGCTTTGCGACATAGTGGCCTCCTTCAGCTTGAAGTAGCATTGACACGCACACACAATCGACGAAATTATCGATATGCAGGGGCGCTAATTTCAATTTCAAGAAAATGGAGACAGTCGATGGCTGTTATCGATAACGCGCGGCTATCGGGTGGAAATACCGACACCGGAAATGTGCTAACGCGTGCATGAACTTAAATACCAAAACTAGTATTGTCACAACCCAGCAATCGAAAGTTTTGCAGTTATCGATATGCAATGCTTGGGCGCTAATTTCAAATAATCTAGCGCGCCTAAATATTAAAATTGATTTTATCTATTTAATTAAGATATATTTGGCAGTCAGGTAAACATTGGATGCAACAGTCTAGCGTGAACTCAGGCATCCCCGTCGTCCTTGGCCTTCTTCGCCTGCTTCTTGATGACGCGACGGCGTTTGTACACAAAGCCATACTCGTACTCCATGCGATCGTGTAGATGGTGCCACTTGAAGCGCGGCAGGAACTTCATGTTCCACAGCAAGCCATAGAATGGGGACGAAGTCTTTCTGCTTATAGGTTTGTTGTTTAGCTCTCGAGCGATTTTTTTGGCCCCACTTTTCGAAATGAATTCCACCCAGCCCTTACGGTGGTTGTTATTTGTCTTGAAACCTAAAGTAATCGAGATTAAAGTATATACTGGGTAATACTCTTATATGTATGCCACTTGGTCCACTTACTTAACAGCTCTTTCGGCTGCACGTAAACTCTGCCGATGAGGCTGTGCATGCCCATGATTTCGTACAGGCGCAGGACGGTCATGTCCTTGGGTACGTTGGATATGGTGATGACGCCCATCTTGTGCATCTTCTCGGGTTTCTCAGCAGGGGACGATGGCCCATTCGCAGACTTACCTTTCTTTGGTTGCGGCTTATCAGGCTTTTCGGCCTTCCCCACTTCCATGGGAGTGGGCTTGAGGCTTGGCTTTGGCTTTGATTTATTTTCTATTTTCATCATTTTAGTTTTCGTTCTCGCCGATCAAATAAATTTTTGTAGTGCACGCACTCAGGGATGACAGTTGACAGTTTTTATCAAAGAGCTATTGATGTGTTGGTACCCTTTAATTAGAAAAGCATTTATACGCTTTATAGCACTTTGTAATCATTTGATTTATTCAGCCCTATTTTAAGAGGGCCCCTTGAAGGCGGCGCCATCGACTAAGTCATGGATGCTTTGCGACATAGTGGCCTCCTTCAGCTTGAAGTAGCATTGACACGCACACACAATCGACGAAATTATCGATATGCAGGGGCGCTAATTTCAAATAATTTAATTATATGATTTAATTTAATTATATTTATTTAATTTAAGTATATTTGCAGTCAGGTAAACATTGGATGCAACAGTCTAGCGCGAACTCAGGCATCGCTGTCGCTCTTGGCAGCCAGAGCCTTTTCCGCTTTCTTGGCCTGTTTCACCTGCTTCTTGATGAACTCGCTCTTGTTGAGATTGTTCTGGAAGAAGGTGGTCTCCTTGCGGGCCTGCGAGACCTCAGTGTGTAGGCGTTGCTTGTGCACCGCCTGCTCGTAGTTCATGCGCTCGGTTAGATGGACCCACTTGAAGCGCGGCAGGTACTTCATGCTCCACAGCGAGTCATAGAATTGGGACGTCTTGCGCCCGGATATCTGCTTGTTGTTCAGCAGTGGAACGATCTGTTTGGCCACACGTTTCGACTTGAATTCCACCCAGCCCTCGGTGAAATGGATATTATAACGCTTACGCTTGTTCTTCTTCGCTTTGGCACCTAAAGTAATTGATATTAAAGTATATACTGGGTAATCAGTGGGTTTTATATGTATGCCACTTGGTCCACTCACTTGACAGCTTCTCCGGCTGCAGGTAAACTCTGCCGATGGTGCCGTACTCGCCCAAGATTTCCCGCAGGCGGGTCACATTCATGTGCTTGGGTATATTGGATATGTAGATGATGCCCATCTTGCGTTTCTTCACGGGGGCCGAGGAACTGGAGGTGGCTTTGAAGTTGGCCAGCTCCATTTCATCGTCGTCATCCGAGGGATTTGCCTCCCCATTTGCAGACTCACCTTCCTCTGACTGCGACTCATCCGAGCGCGCCTCCTCTAGCTCAGTCTCCTCCACTTCCATAGAAATGGGCTTGCTCTTTGGCTTTGATTTATTTTTTATTTTCTTCATTGCAGTTTTCGTTTCGCACGCTATCAGGGATGACACTTGACAAGCGATGTCAGTGTACGTTTTTATCGAAGAGCTATCGATGTGTTGGTACCCTTTAATTAGAAAAGCATATCGCTTTAAAAGTACTTTGTAACAGATCATTTGATTTATTCAGATTTATTTCATTTTTATTCGTGGCTAAAAAGAATCTTAACCATTATTTTCGACCACCAAGAAGAATTGAATTGGAAACATCTTAAGTTATCACACAACAATCCATTTAATTTAAATTCAAAAGATTAAAGACTACGCCTCCTGTTTCTCCGCATCGGGAACGCCAGCCAGCACCGACTCCTTGCTGATGTCCAGAAACGAGGCCTGCGACATCTCCGTGTCGTCCTCCTCCTCCTCGATTTCCATCTCGAAAATGGTCATCTTGCGCTTGCGATCTGAGAGAACGGTGGCCACCTTCCTGCTGCCCGAGACGGCCAACATGTCGCTAAATCCGTCCAGTCCCTTGAAGGCGGCGCCATCGACTATGTCATGGATGCTTTGCGACATAGTAGTCTCGCTCAGCTTGACCAGAGGTCCCATTCGGTGCTGTGTGCTGTAATTCAGCGCCGCGGTCAGTGAGAATTGTATAAAGAAGCTATGCGGTCGCATGCCAGGTCCCGCATTTATGGACTGGGCCAGTATCGATAGTGAAGATTCATTGTAGAACTGCAGGTCGACGAAGCGCAGGTAACAGAAATCTTCGGGCACGGATGTTGTAAATAATCCTGGCTCCAGTGTAATTCTAGTGCAGCGCACGCTGTCATCGCCCGCTCGACTAAACTCGAGTATCATGGCCTCCTGCCCGCTGATAGTGCAGGCCAACATGTCGCTCCTGGCCGCTTCGTTAACGTAGTAGCTGCAGGTGACGATATCCTTGTCCCTGAGGTCCTCGCCGGGCTCCATGGGCGGCAGGTCGTTGCATATCACCGTCGAGGAGACCTTGAAACTTCCGCTTATGCTCTCCGTTGGCTTGTGGAATACGGCATCGATGGCATTGAACATCTTGTCGCGCTGCTGCACAAGCGACAGGTTCGTGTCGTGGGGGACAAACAGTTTACAGTGGCTGAGGCATTCGTTTTCGGTTACCATCTCCTCCCACAGCTGGGTTGGATCCCTGGGATAGGGCTGTGTGAGGTAGGCATTGTCCAGATACTGGCCCACCCGTTCCAAATTGAATTTGCTGCGCGCGGGCGGTGGCGTTTCGGATTGCGAATCCAGTTCATCCTCATCATCGCTGCGATCGTCCAATTCCGGTTCCATGGCGCAGATGAAGTCGGCCATGGCAATGTTCTCCTCCTCGGTTAGCACCAGGTCATCGGGAATCTCTTGATGCGACAGCCGGAGTATTGTGAATATCATCCAGGCGTGAAAGAGCTTCATGTCGTACGCCAACGTGTCGATTGTTCGCTGCAGCTCGTGTACTTTGAGCACAAATGCTCCACAAGCTCGCATCGCTTCGTTGGCCACATCCGGAGATATTAGGGACTAGAAAGGATGCCTAATGATTAGTTACAATTAATGGAAAACCAGCAAAGCCTCAACTAACCTCAAAGAAGTGCGACATGCGACCGAATCCCGCAATTGTGTTGAGGAAATAGAACATGTTGATGGCGGCTCCATTCAGTTGCTTGAACACTAGGCTCTGCAGATTGCTTAGACTGAGGTCCACCGAGTTGGCAATCTTCTTAAACCCCTTCTCGGAAAGAGTCCTGAGAAATGAACATGTCGATATGATGAGCATGAGGATCGACCAATACATTAGTCACTCACTCGAACAAAAACTCTTCTACCTCGAAGGTAGCGAATCCAAAGACGTGCAGCTCCAAAAAATGCGCAGATATCACTCCGTACGGCTGGGAATTGGCGTACCTGGTCAGCTTATTGTCCATTTCCAACTGCACGGTCTCCCATGCCTCCGTCAAACATTGTTGCGTGTCATTAATATAGCTGTGCGCCAAGCAATGGTTAGTAACATAACTTATTGGCAAATAAATGCATTACTTCTTCGTTTCCAGGATGTGGGCACAATGCGTTGCCAGCTCCAGCATGGGTGCCATGCAATCCTGCAGCACCTGGTTTTGAAAGTGCAGCAATATCAGCTCCTGACCGTCCCGCAAAAGCGCATAAATGGCATTACAGTCTCCGTTCATCCTCACATCGTACACATCGAACTCCTGCGGATGCAGAATGTGCTGGGTGAGATCGATGCTGCCCGCCTGCAGGGCTCCCAGAAGCAGTAGGTGCACTTTGCCGCTGCGCATTATCACCACCAGAAAGCAAGGCGATCCCTTTGGAAAGGACTTTTGGTCCAGGGTTTTCAGGCATGGATCAATATTGGTCATTGGCTGCAGCTTGGGCAGGAACTTTCGGTGTTTATCCTTGACATTACATGTGTACGTTCCTGGAATCGTTTATAACACAATCAAATCCCTATAGTTTATTCCTCATATAGTCATCCTCATACCTAGGTTCTCCTTCGAGTTGATGGCCTTGCTGAAGTAGACCTTCTTGATGTCGTCCTCGTAAATGAGGCCTGATATGATCGTTCCGCTCTCGGCGTCCAGTAGCGCCACCTTGCCGTTGCTGTAGCCAACCGCCAGTAGTGTCTCGTCCATTTGCCAGCTGAGCGAACGCACCCGCACATCCTCGCCGGGCGTGGGAAATGTGACAATCTTCTGCCAGTTCAGACGCTGGATGACCACCTCACCTATCAACATGAAAGGGATAAGCCCACTGGCAGCTTATTTGGTGATTCTTGGCAATTTCGAAGGCAGACGCTTACCCTTTTCCGTTCCGTAGGCAATTAGATCCATCTTGTTGTTCCACTCCATGCGCTCCACAATGCAGGACATGTTGCGGGCGCCCAGCAACTTCATGGAGCTCGTTTGTGCCATCTTTCCACGCTAGAATTGGCAAGCGGCGTCTCTACTGCGCATAAAATATTTCAATATAATATTTTAGTTTACACTTTGCCGGCTCCTTTCGCAGTGTATCGATAAATAATCAGGCTATCGATCAGAGATGAGCGGAAATAGTAGCTATTACAAATTGGTTTGTCCAATTCTTCAGTCATTTTCGACACTTAATTTGATTTTTGTCAAATGTTTAATACAATTTTTGTATTAAAACTTCGGGCAGCGAGAAAGAATCTGTATTTATGATTAATTTATGTACTTATGCACCATGGCAAATTATCGGACTGCACAATTTCGTTTTATTCGTATAAATACTTTAATCTTAGTAACCTACATAGTTTTATATGCTTTTGTTTACTGGCTGCGCAGGGTAACACATAATGATTTGCGAAACAGTGGAAAAATAGAGAATATCTTATTTAAAGGATCTTAATAACTGCCTGTGTTAAGAAAAAATCTCAAATTCTGGCTAAAAATTGGTGGGCAATACCAAATTTAGACGGAAAGGTGTTGAACGAAATCTCGTTTTAAAAATTTAACGACATTTCACCGATCCATTTCAAATGCACCAATTCTACAAAAATGCAGCTCTCTAGCTTTATTATTTGACTTTATGCCAACGAAAAAAGGGAATCTGGCCCAGTGTGCAGTGGTCAAATACGGGATAATTGTTAAGTGGTCCTTCAGTCTGAGTCGTTTCTCATACTTTAGGCCAATTGTATTTAACACTAGATGTTGTGCTTATAAAACATTTATGTGGGTCAAAAGAAAAGGTAGAGTTTTAAAAAATTTTACAATTCAACTTATAGATTAAGTATATGCTACCGCTGACTGCCGCCAGAACTTCAGTTTGTCCATTTCATTTATCTTAAGGGCTACGCTACGAAATATATATATCGCATAAAGCCGGTGTCATCTATGTCTGCCACTCAACTAGTCATCCGCATCCGGCTGTCCGTTGTCCAGCTCACTACTCTCGTCCGGCTTGATATTCTCGTCCTGATTGATGCTGCCAATGGGGCTGGCCGGCTCGGGATCCTCCTCGTCACCGCCATCGACATTGCTGCCGCCGCCGGTGGTGCCAACGCTGCCGGGAGCAGTATCATCGCCGGCCCCACTACCGCCGACGGAGCCCAGGCCACCGGATGATCCCAAATTGACGGAATTCGTATTACCATTACCATTGCCGCTGCCCGTGTGCCAGGTGAGGCGCTCCTCATAGAACTGTATGACCACCTGGGGGCATCGAGTGTTGGCTAGCTTGGCGGGCACGAGGTCGGCGTGATCGCTGCCCTTCCACTTCATGAGGAACATCAGGTGCCCGGATGAGTCGGTGGCGCCCAGTATCTTTGATGCCTCCAGACCGCGCTCGAAGCCGATCAGCTTCTTCTGCTCCTCGGTATCGTCCTCCAGGAAGCTCTTGCGCTTGCTGCGTATGGATTCGGGCGTGGAGGAGGTGGACAGGCGTTTCTTCGACTCCTTCTTGTTGTTCTTCAGCGACTCCTCGAAGTTGGCTATCAGGTCTGGACAGTCGAGATTCTCCACCGGCTCCCAGGTGTTTTCGCTGCGCGGATAGCCCTTCCACTTTAGATAGTATTCCGTTCGTCCGTTCACCGTTCGCTTGTCCTCTACGCGTTCCACTGAGAATTCGGCCATTGTGCTTTTGTGCTAATTTTGTTATTCCAACAGCGAATTTTGTTATTTTCTTGGCGTCCAAAACTTATTTATACGTGCGATTATAGAGATTGAGGAAGAAGAAGAAACCAAGATGGCAACTCCATGGTCGCTCCAGCTATCGGCAACTATCGCTCTCTTCTCCGGTAAATTCATTTTAAATAAAAAGCTGAAACTTTAAAAACTTTACAATTGTAATTTCAATCAATATCTCGTGACCATTTATACTTTTTGCCATATATTATTTTAAATTACCCTTTTTACCATCCCTGTCAGCGA
Source organism: Drosophila sechellia (assembly GCF_004382195.2). Lineage (NCBI taxonomy): Eukaryota > Metazoa > Arthropoda > Insecta > Diptera > Drosophilidae > Drosophila > Drosophila sechellia. The sequence goes on from NC_045954.1 coordinate 8,626,793, forward strand.
TAACTATCCAGAAACTGGACAATCGATAACCGGCCGTTGCGTTGCACGTGCGCTAGTTTTTAAAGAAATAAACAATATTACTTAGTACGATTAAGGAGAAAACTAAGCAAATATGGCCGAGTTCATAGCTGAGATGCAGGAGCGCCTGCTGCCGGAGTACGAGCAGATGAAGAACTACAGCGTATTCACGGCGGATCAGGTCAGGTGAGAAATCCAACCGAATTTGGAGTCTGTGCCCCCCTTTCATCCGTATTCTTGCAGAGAAATCGTTAGCAGGCGGGAACGCCTGTTCCTGAAGATCAACAAGAGCCACCAGAGCATCACGGACTACCTGGACTTTATACTGTACGAGAAGCACATGCACATGACTATCGTGGACAAGGAGAAGAAGATGCACGTTAAATTGACCGGTTTGAAGGCCTCCATAGCCACGCGGATCATGCGCCTGTACAGAGAGGCCCTGGCCAAGTTCAACCACGACAGACGGCTGTGGAGCAACTGGATCAAGTTCAGCAAGAAGTCAAATCCCGTCGAGGTGGCGGGCATATACGAGAAGATGCTGCTGGTTAGTATTTGCCAGTCTGCTCACTTTCATTGATTACTTATCCATTGTTCTTAATGCAGTACCATGGTGACTCGCCGGATCTTTGGGTGGACGCCGCCTTATGGCTGTACGAGTTTAATCGGCTCAACATCGATCGAGTCAAGGACATCCTGCTGCGCGGTTTGCAGAGACATCCGGATTCCGAGGCACTTAACAAGTGCTTCTTTGACATTATGCTGAAAGAGGCTGCCCTGGCCAACAACGAACGCAATCTAGCCGAGAACACGCTCTCGGAACAGGACATCAAACTGGAACGCGTGGAGGCGGTCTACCGCAACAGCATGGCCAATATTACCCAATTGGACTACTTCGTTAAGCTTCTAGAAAGCTGTGAGGATCATCAGGAGCTGACGGGCAAGCTGCAGCGCATGATAATCGATGATATGCAGGAGAAGTTCCCCCGGGAGCCGGGGTTGTGGGATTTGCTTGCCCAGCGAGAGCTACGCGGCTTTCATCTGGGCGACCTGGAGGAAGAGGACTTGGATACCAGTGACGAAGAGCCGGCCAGCAAGAAATCCCGCTCCGTAAATGGCCGCTCTCTCAAGCGACGCATTCAACTCTGCGTGACTGTATACAAATCGGCGGTGGAGGAGCTGCAAACGACAGAAATGTGGAATATGTATTTGGATGCCATGCTGGCCCTCAATAGCGATGGAAAGACGGAGCGTATCCTAAAGCAACAGTGCCTAGCGGATGCCCTGCAGGCCGGTCATCGCTCTCAGTTGATGGGCGTGAAGCACTATGCCACACTGAGAAAGATGCTCTGCACTGCTCCGAGTGGAAGGGAGGCAGCTGTCACCATACTCACGGAAGCCCTGAAGAACGATTCTTCGGTGGAGATGCACGAGCTTCTTCTGGCCACGCACATTCAAAGCGACAGTGAGCCATTGATCTATGAGCTGTTCAACAAGATCCAGAAGAGCATGGGCAGCGAGGCGTTGCCGCTGTGGCGCAGTGTCATTCTGTATTATCGCACTCGGCAGGACAGCTTGGGCGCACGCCGGCTGGATGAGATCTACGGCCTGGCCTGCAAGGCTGCGTGGCCGGAGTTTGGCGAGCTGCGCTCCGATTATTTGCGCTATCTGTGGCAGGAACGGTCCGTCGAGGAAGCACGCAAGGAGTACGCCAAGCTGGCCGTTCTACCGCCCATGTCGCTGGCGCTGCACCGCCAAATGGTTCAGCTGGAGTCCAGTGCGGCAGCTTGCGTATGTTTTGCTATCTTTGCTACTTTGGCACGCAAATGCGACATGCAACTAATTTACTTTATCTCTTGCAGGACCAGGCCAGCCTGAAATACTGGCGCATGTGCTACGACTTTATGGCCTGCTACTTCGGCAAGACACAGCCGCGCGTTTGGGTGGAGTACCTCGCCTTCGAGCGGGATCACGGCGAGGCGAAGAACATATCCCTGCTCACCCAGCGTGCCCTCAGCACCCTAGAGCCGCAATATGTCGCCGCGTTTGAGGCTGAGCGGGCACTGGCCTATGTGGGCGCCTCGATATAGTTGGCTAAAATATGCGCTAGTTAATTTCTGCTTCTGTTTTTTTTTTAACTTAATTCCTAAGTCGATCTTTCGGACTGTCTATAGTGATTCGATTCTAAAATAAGGACTTGTGAATATACAGCTTATAAGATAATTTATGAAATCTGATTTTTCCTTTGGCAATATGCAGGTGTGAATTCAAAGTACAATCATATGAAAAGTTCTTATTTAACCATCCTATTGTTAAAATGTCCTTGCAAATCGGTTAAATTATGAGTAATGCTATACGAGAATATCCTTTAACCTCTTCTGTCGACGGATGTGCTCATAAATCCGAGCTAATTGCGTTTTCCGAAGGTAAACAAAACATGGGCATTAACTTTGCCTGCCCGACGCCGCTACCGCTGCCGCCGCCGACATCGCCGCCGACGTCGACGCCACTGGAGCTTTGAAAGCGAGTGGCGGTAGAGCAGTTGGCCAGTTCACTTGCGTACGCCGTGGCATCAACACGCACCAGCAAAAACCAGCGCATCAGCCGACCTGATCCAGTTCCATTCCATAAAAGTTAACAAAAGGGAAATCTCAACCGAGCGCCATGGAGTTCAACAATCGCCTCTTGCTGAAGATCATCGAGCTGGTGAGTAATTGGATTTAAACTAGATCCGAAGGACACCATATTATCTTAGTGTTAACAACACAGTATTTATAACTTTGTAATGTTGCAAAAGCTATTTGAAGTAGATTTTGTTTAAAAAGTAATTGAATTGCTGTGCCATAAAAATATTGATAGAAATATTGAAATATTTCATATTATTAATTTAAAAAAAGAGAGCACTTAAATATTCACTAAAAACTTGTAGTTTTCAAATTTGACTTCTAAAATTTATTTATTATACTCATTTGGCTAACTGGCAAGCGCTTGTACATATATGGTTATTAAGATCAAATAGAGTTTGTGGCAGCTGCGAATTGGAGTTGAAAATGCCGCGACTGTATAGAATGTGTGTGTCTTTATTCTTTGTGAGCGTCTGCTTTTCCCCCAGCCCCGATTTCAAGCCATTTCCTGTTGCGTCTCTAGAGTTTCTGTTCTTGTTTTTTTCTTTTTTTGTATTTTGTGGCAGAGGAACAACCGGTTTTTTTGGACCACAACAAAGCACTCACTATGACTATGACTTCACTGTTTCCGTTTTTATTTATTTCACAGTAGGTTTCTTCGTTTTTTTTTTCATGTTTTTTTTTTGTTTTGGGATTAATGCGTGCTCTTGGCTCAATGATGTCATGACCCCGCCGCCGCCCAAGTTGAATTTATTTTCGGGGTTCCCAGCGGCATATTACGTGCCACGAAAGTGAACAAAAGCCCAACTTAGATCATTCTTTTCAATAGAATTTCGTTTTGCCAAGTGCGTTTTTTTTTTTAAACGACGGGTAATTGAATGGCAAATTGTTAAAGCAACTTGCATGTCGAAATTGGTTTTATTTCATTTTTAAGGGATATATGTGTGTCAGTTGTCCATTTATTGTATTTGTGTCTTAATAAAGCGCATATAAAGCCGGGTTTATTTTTGATCCCAGCCGCATATGACATCATTTGTGCGAATCTGCGAGCTTGGAAGAGAGTAAATCGGTAGATAGAGCTGGAGTGACTAATATATAGCTAGTATGTATATAGAGCAAAAAAGATTCGCAGCTTGAAATACCTGGAATTTGTAATCGATTTGGAGAAACATATAAGCCAATTTATCATAATTAGTTGTATTGCCAATGGCTGACTTGCAGACTTAATTAATTGAATGAGCCCAAAGATGATTATACATATATTTTGTATTTAAAATAATTGCCCATATGTCGGTAATGAAAACGAGAGCATAGTAAAATATGCATATATATTGTGCAGAATTATCTGTGACTCGTAATTTGTTATTGAAACCAGATGATTGCAAGTGCAAGATTGTTTATTTATAAATATTTACATACTCGCTTTGCGGAGACATCTGGCTCAACTCGGGTTTGCTTATTTTATAAGTTATCAGCACACCGATCAGTCCTACGAATGTATCTCAAAAAGTGGTGCTTTTGATAGCTATTTTGCAATTGAATTGAATTGTTTTGCTTTGCTGTGTTAGCAAATAAGAATCAACAAGCTTGTAATTTCCTCAACTTCAAATCTTATTCACAAAAGCATTGTTTATTTAAAGTCGCCAAGGAACAGCTTTATTTTCACCACTTGCTCTGAAGTGGATGGGTGTGTTTTTTTTTTTTTGAGGCATATAGTATTTTGTTCATGATCAGCATTGGGCAATGTGCGAGCTATTGAGTGATCTTGGAGCTCGGATCCCGGCAAGTGAGTCAACTGCCAGCCGATTACATCACTGCACTGGCGACCCACTTGCCGCTTGGCCACTCGATATACTCGCACAGTGGTGTATTATAATGCGGATCATGTCCGTTCCGATCCGTTCCGAGCGACCCATCCGATCTGGGCGGACCACACCCGCCTCTCCATCGGAGCAGGCGTGCAATCACGTTCGCCAAGTGCACTCACCAGTCAAAATCCAAGTACACCGAAAACAATTCGAGCAAGCCCTTGAATTTTTTTTTTTTTTCAAAACCAATGAGCAAGTAACCGAAAGAAGCGGCTCCATTTAAAATTCAATTGTATGGAATTGCGAATGAAATGTACATACATACATTTCCAATTCAATCAACATCCGGTGAAAAGAGTGGCTAGTTTTTTGCGGTGCAGCCAGATACAGCAGCTACCACGCTGACATCATCGCGCACATGGGCAAAAAAAAAAACAAAAAAAAAAATTGCTGAGAAATCTGGCGCACATTACGCATACGCCATGTGCACCATCGCCGAAAGGTCGATTGTTGCATTGAGTAAACAATGAAATGCCGGCGGAATGGTTAATTGGTCTCTAGCTGTTCCTTGATTATCTTTGCTATTTTCTTCTTATTAGCTTCGTTTTTTTTTATTATTTTTTTTTTTTAATTTTTTTCTTTTGTTAAGCGTTTTGCTCTGAGTGAACATCAATTGGGCAAATAGTACGTACTGCTCAAATATTTGTCGCCAAGTCTCCGCGTTGTGAGTGCAAATAGAATGGTCGAAAGATAAGAATAACTAACCAACACCAACCCATTGTTTGCTTTCATCGAATTTCTCCGGCAACTTGATCGTAAATGTTTTTACGGGCTAATAAATGCTTTAACTGCAAATCAGGGAGGCGCATTTTGTGTTTATTTTATTGTTCTGCCATTTCCACCGTTCTCTCGAAAATTTATTTAATTGATTTGTGCGTTTCGACGCACCACCTCCCCCAAATAAACCCCCCCAACCAACCAACACCCCCTTAAAAAAGTCAATGGCATGTCAGGTGGGCATATAATGAATGGCCCATACTAACAATATCAATTGAAAATAAAATTGATCTACGGCTTTTTCGTGTTTTTTTTTATTTGGGTGGCTCGTTTCTGTCAGAGTGCGACTATTTTTTAAGTCCGTATTTTTGTGGGGGCGTGGCACTCAGGGGTTTTTCCTCCCCCGGCATTTGCAACAAATTACGAAATTAAACTCGCTGCGAATATAGTTTGTAAATAATACCAGGCATCCAGAAGTAAAAAAGTCTTAGTCATACGAAAGCAAATTTCATAGTTCAGATAATTCGTGAAAAAAAATACTAAAAACCACGAAAGGATTCGCAGAAAAAGAAGGTTTTTAAATATATATCATGTTAATATTAATATATAAGTAAATTTAAAGTGGGAAAATTGCCTGTTTTCTTCAGTTTCAATCAAGTGAAATTGACAAATAACCAGCAATTTATCTCCACTTTAAGATTTCGCTTACTGAATTGCTAAAATAACATAAAACAGTCTATTAATCAATTACGCATAAATAGTTTGTTCAGCATTTTCCCAATGCTAATGGCACACGAACTATGCCGCTCCCCAAATAAATGCTTAGTTAATGCGATTTCGCCATTATTTTTGGTGTTAATGTCGTTTTCGGATTTATATTTCCCATTTCCGATTTTTTTTTTTTGGGCGTGACAATTAAACAACAAAGAAGCCGCACATAAACATACATATAGATAAATATTGGCTTCAGAAATAAATGGCGAATGACAACAACAAGCGGTAATTATTGACACAGGAAGCGGTGGCCCCCCACTGAAATATATACATACATATATGTATGTAATCCGCAGTTCTATAAACAAATTATATTCGATGGATGTGGATATGCCATTTGTTTACTTTAGCTTTACCATCCAGGAACCCTAATGACCTAATGACCCATTAGTCGCGGCCTTACTGCATTACAATGTCCACAGGGCTTGGTCCTCCTGCATCCTGGTGAACCCAATTAGCGGACGTCCCCCGCCTAATTGATTGATTGCCCGCGGGTGTGTCGCACTTAGCGATGGCCCACTGTCACATTGTCACATTGTCACATTGTCACATTGTCCGCCTGTATTGCCACTCGATGGCCCGTCAATTTATCGCCATAAAACCCCATATCTGTCGCCCGGCAATTTTGGAATAATTTTCACATTTGATAAGTGAATGGGTGGATGGGTTCGCATTCTAATTCCGCGACTCACCCGCCCATTTCCATGGCGATAAATGTGAAGTGAGTGGCTTCTGGTGGCTCAAAATGTGACAAGCCCATTAAATTGTGCAGTTTATTTATGACTTCGATTGAAGATCGATGCGAATCTCAGCATGGCAAACATTTTTCAAATTACTAATCGGCTTAAAAGTAATCTTTAGACTTTTGTGGGTTTAATTATTGGTAAATTTAAAGATCTAAAATTTATATTACCACTTGACCTGTTTGATGCAAAAATGGCTGGACTTTTACTGCGGAACTTCCGCATTTTTTTTTCCAGCAGACAGCCAAAAACAGAATGAAAAAGCAGAAGCATATGGTCTGAAATTAAAGCACACGACGTGGTTAAAATTATCAGCCCGCCTTTTCCGACAGCTTTTGGTGTTGTCCAAAAGTGATTAATTTTTGGTTTGATAGGATAGAGGCAGAATTGAAGAAGAGTGTCCGCTAACTACCTATAACTTTTAGGTGAAAGTTTTTATATTCTGGTATAAACACAGTGAGCTCCTTTCTACTGCATCTATACTTTATGATAGTGATTCCTCTATGGAATGCAACTCTCTAGAAGATCTATCCTAACTTTTGGCTTTTCAGCTTGTCTGTGTGTCCGTTTTATTTGTCCGTAAGCTTGTCCGTAAGTTTGTCCGTGAGTTGTCCGTCTGTGAACTTGTCCATCTCAAGGTTTTGAGCATCGAGTCCTTAACTCGCAGGTCTTCATCGTGACGAGCATTATCCTGATCGAGAGCATTTCGGACCTGACTTTCATACGGCAGGCGTTGTTGGTCCATGGCACCTTGATGGGCTATCTAATCACCTGCTTTGTGATAGCAACAGGTAAATCCCAGGATGCATCCAATCTGGCTCCCGTTTATGAGATGGATATGTTTTCAGGTCATGTGAGCGGCACTGTGGTGGACAAGCGCCTCGATATCCTCTTCTCGATCGGTGGCTTCTTTCTGTTCGGGGCCGCTGGCACCATTATCCTTGCCCAGTGGCTGGGCTACTGCAAGTCGCAGGAGGAGAGGGAGGTGCTCCTGGCTTCCGGGATTTTGAGTCTGGCCAATGGCGCCATCTTCGTGAGCGACATTTTCGTTGTGTTGGCTTCTTAGCTCTAAGTATTCTATTTAATAAAATTTAAACTTAAATTGTGCCAAGGGTTTCATTTGTGGAAGCTTCAAAAATGTGCAGAAAATAATAAATTTTTCAAACATAAATCCATTTGTGTTGAAATAGCTTTTAAGTTTCGAATCTTGGGATTCCCAGATTTTGGTTAATAATAATCAGATTTTTGTCTATAAAATTGGATATAATTGTCCAAATATGGAATGTTATACCTCGTTGAGTTTGTTTTTTAAATCCAAATTGATTTGCATTCAAATTTGAGAATTTTAAATTTTTGACCTTTTTTGAAAATTTTGATGATGTTACCCCTTACAAAAAATGCAAAAATTGACCCAAAAATTAATTTTTCTAGATCCTTCAAAAAGTGATAGGGATAGTTAGTATTGGTAATTAGCTGCTTAAAACAGTTATTCTTTCAGCTATAGGACCATTTTTAGCCAAGTTCTGAAGAAAGTCCTTTTTGTAAATATAGCATTTTGCGAAAAGGTAAATTTCAGTCATAAAATATTCAGTTTTTTTTTGCCACAACTTTAAAAATAATTGTCTGAATATGGAATGTTATATATGGTTGAATTTGTAATTAAATTCTAAATCGAACTGTATTCAAAAATGGAAATTTTTTTTTTTGGCCATTTTTCGAAAATTTTGATTACCAAAAATGCGAAAATTGACCCAAAAATCGTTTTCCCGAAATTCTCCAAAAAGTGATAGGGCTGGTTAGTATTGGTTATTAGCTGTTCAAATCTGCTATTCTTTCATGTTTATGATCATTTTTGGCCAAGTTATGACTAAAATATCTGTTCAAAACCGTTTTTCCAAAGTTCCGTCATAAAATAACCAGTTTTTTGGGCACAATTTAAAAAATAATTATCTGAATACGGAATGAAGTGTATCATTGAAATCGTATTTTAATTCCCAATCGAACTGAGTTAAAAATTGAAATTCTATTTTTCGGAAATTGTTCGCCAATTTGATCTCCTAAAAAAAAGCAAAAATTCATCCAAAAATTAATTTTCTCCAAATTCGTCAAAATCTAATAGGTATAGTTAGCTGCTTAAAATAGTTATTCTTTTAGCTTTGTGAAGATTTTTATTCGCCTAAGAGCAAAAAAGCGTCAAGAAACTTTTGAGTAATAGATTTGCTTCCTATAAAGATTACAAACCTGCTAATGATATGGTATGATCTTTCATCCTCCAGGCCATCGCCATCGCCTGCATTGTGCTGTACGAGACGGTCGGAAACTTGTCCCTCCATCCGGTGATTGTGGCCGGCACCGTTGGTGGCTACACCGTCATCTGCGGCGTCCTGCTGATCGGTGAGTAGTAGTGCCCACATAACTATAGATATGTCCTAGATATATCCTAACCAACTGATTCCTGACTCCTTGGCAGGCCATGTGCTCAACTCGCTGGTGGAGAAGCGACTGAACGCCCTGTTCTCGCTGATCGGCTGCCTGCTGTTCGTGGCCTCCGGAGCTCTGGTGATCGATGAGTGGCACGGCGGACTCCTGAACACGGACAGGAAGCGCCAGGCCATCGGCGCCGGATCCCTGATGATCATCAATGCGGCCGTCTTCCTTCTGGACACCCTCTGCATCTGCCGGACGTAAAGATTCCGTTCCGTCGTATATGTACTCCATATCCGTTCTATTTTTTTTTGCAAATCGAATAACTCGTGTTGATAAACATAATGAAACAAGAATCTATTGTAAATGTTAACGTACCACTGTTTTTTTTTTGTAGCTGTGTGTACGAGCGTTTTATATGTATTTATACGTGTCTTAAGCTAATCTCAGATATGCGCACGCAGATTATTTACAGGAAAATCCATTAAATATATATGTATACACATACACAACATATATGTACATTCCAGCTATCTGTGGTTATAATATGCTAAACTCACAACATCTGCCCATGTCTTACATCACCATAATTGCCATTCCGCTCCCGGGATAATGGGCCATAATAGCCCGCGGGCTAAGTTTCTGGGAAAGCGAAAAACTGAAAAACTCACGGCCCTGACGTCACGTGCCGGCAAATGTTGCAAAATCCAATGGACTGCGATTCCAATTCAAATTCCAACTGCGACCTCACCTCAAATGGTGGTCAACTCCTTCGCTTTTGCCAATCCATTGATAGCCATGGTTATAAACTTCTAAGAATCAGGGATTTGCTCTTCAACTAACTAGACAAACGCTTCGTTTATTTAACTAGAAGTTTGTAACTTTTTCAATAAGAAGCTTACAACTTAAATACATAACTTATTGCTTTGAAACATTACGCATGTTGCATGTTTATTTAAAAGATACTTCTTTGCATCTATTAAAGGGTATCGCCCCATTCGTTGCTTTTGCCTAATGCCAACATTCCTTCGTTCTGCTGCTGTGTTGTTGTCGTGCCGCAAGCTTATTATAATTAAGCAATTTATATAATTTCTAATTATTTCTTATCATCCGCATGACAACTCTGTGAAAAAATGTACATAAATATACATATGTGCAGACGGCAGGAGGTGCCCGTTTTGGTGGAGGAGTCGAGGAAAAATAAAGTCGAGATAGATCGCTTTTAGAGATGCAAAGCAGAGATACGGAGCCGCTGAGATACAAAGATACAAAGATACAAAGATTCGGATGCACATTCAAAACGCCAAAGACTTGAAACCGCCTTGTGATTTATATATTTACTTTTGTTTATACTTTGTATGTTTTTTCTCTCCCCCTTTTTGTTTTTATGCTATTTACCCATTTTTGTTTTGTTGTTTAACTAATAACTTGCGCTAAGTTTACAAGAGGGTTTTTGTGTTTGTTTGTTTTTTTTTTGCTGGGAATGTAACCTGCTGCCGCTGATTTCTTGTGGCGATTATGGGTGTTGCACGATAATTGGAGGCAATTTGCGATCGGATCTGGAGGTTCAAAGTCAGGGTCACAGAGCGCTGAGACTTTGCCGTCAAGTCAATCCGAGTTTTGTGTACACCCTGCTTTTTGGAAAATTCAATCTTAGTTGAGATGGCCGGCCAAAAGGAGGAGATCTTGGGCTGTGACTTTGAGGTGCGTGGCAAGTTGCCCAAGGAAGCCTTCGAGCTGTTTGCAGTGGTCCAGGCCAATACACTGGGACTCCGGGGATTCATCACCCAGGTGTCCGAGGAGAAGTTCAAGGGTCGTCTGGAGGGCGAGGGCAAGGTGATCGATGCCTTCAAGAAGTTCATCCTGGCCGCCTCCGAGTTCGTGCAGGCCATCAAGGAGTTCATCATCAAGAACCTGAAAGTCATCAAGGAATACACCTACAAGACCTTCGAAATCAAAGTGGAACGGAAATGATCAAAGGAATAGCTCCAATTCTGCCAAAATATTTCCAATGCATAAATTTGATTAAAACGGCTATCAAAAGTTTTATCCATTATGATTTGTCTAATATGTTTGTTGTATGGATGTAACATAGTATTTTCCGAATAAAATTGCACAGATTCAACACTGATTTTTTAGAGTTTTCCCAAAGGAAAATGCCAAACTTTTCATGTGGCTCATTATGAATTGAATGATTGTTGCGATTGCTGGATCTATGCAATTCTCCAAATGACCCATGGATTCCACCGTTCTAGGTTCTAGGGCCGATTGCGATCGTGACGAATGAGCTAATGATGTCCATGGTCCGTGGGAGGGGATAACCTTGTGGCCATCGCCTTCGATCGGATATCAAATCGAATCGCATGCCTCGGATGCATATACTCGTAGCTAGCCAGCGATGTTCCCGGCTGCTTGGCATGCAAATCGGAGAATCGGAATCTGATCGCCACCTCGATCGACACGATGAAGGTGTACCACTGGACAACAGCGAACATACAGCCACGGATGGTTATTTATGCGTTCGCGGATACAACTGCCGATTCACCGAGTTCCAGACTTCTCAACCAGAGATAGCACTGGTTAACAGGCCACTGAGAACTAGTAGGTGGGTGCGTAGGTTTGGACCTTTAAAGTTTAGTTTTTATACAAAACGAAGATGATCACCTAAGTCGGCTAAGTACCATCTGAAGTTCAGATTCTGAACACATTGCACATCTGGGGGAATTATCAAAGTGCTCTTTTGTAGGCCAGTGTCGTGTATCTGCAGTGATATATGGACAGCTAAACTATCTTGGCTCAAGCAACGTTACAATTTTATGGGTCAATTTGCGGACGGCCATTACTAGAATTTGTGTGTGTGTGAGTATGTGTGTGTGCAACAGGTAGCCAAGTATGATTTACACAGAGGAAATTGGCCTTTAAAAAATCCACAGTAAAAATCCTTCATCATGAGAATTCTAAAGCTTGAAGAAACTAACAAATTATTGTAAATATTAAATACTATTGAATATTTTTCAGATTTATCTGTAAGTAATACGATTTTCTCGCCGTGTATCTATGAATGTAAGCAATGAACCTATATGCGAAAAGCCACAAAATTGAGGGAAATTAGCCTAGGCGGCGACTGCGACTTGGTCTACTGCGGTTGCCTCGAACATATATGTTTATACATATGTATGGATAGCAAGTCTGGATCCGAATCGGTATCCAAAATCAGAATTAGCCGCTTAATTGCAGCGCTGTGGCAACGCCAGCAAACCGGAAAGAACGGCGACAATGATTGCCAATCTGATTTGCAAGCAATCAGTGCTGACTGTACTTCATAACACCAATAGAAACATAATTAGTATAATTAGTTATAAAAAGCAAAGAGTGTTTGAAACAGTAAATAGCTAAAAGATGTAATCTTTCTCATATATTTATTATGTTTTGGAAAATATCCTTATGAAAGTGAACCAATAACTGCATGAATATCTTAAGTGCAAGCTATATTCTTCAATTTCCAATTAAATCTTAGCCACTTAAGCATATGCAATCAAATGAACGTGGTATCTCTAACACTGCTTAAGTATTTCCAAGATGACTCTTTCCTCTTTTTTTAAGAGCTTTTGAAAAAAGCTAAGCTCTCATCTCTGATCGCCGGCGCACCGCAGTCGCGTCGCAGTCGCCGTTCGCTGCTTCCAATTCTGGCGCTTTGCAGCTCAGTTTGCTTTGAGCGCTGGAACGCGAAAGTCGTCGACGGAGAGCCAACGGTGCGGATGAAAGTTTCGAAGCGAACTGGGAAGATTTTTGAAAAGCGCAGGCGTGCAACGGTTTTTTTTTTTGGTTTGGTTTTTTTTTGGGGGCTTGGGCTACGCTTCGTGGCGAACGGTGAATGGCAGGCTTTTTTTTCGAGTGTGGTGGCTGAGTGCAATTCAAAACGCATTTCGTGCATAATTTGTGGAATTTTACGCGTTGTAAAATCAATTTCATTGTGCAAATTTGAATTCTTGCCTGCTTTCCGTTGGCTTGCAGCGGCAACAGCTGAAATATAATGCAGCCACATCAAGCGGGCAAGCAATAAACAAATATCCCAAAAAAATCAAGAAAATTTACAAAAAAAAAAAAAAACAAAGAAACACACACACATTTGAAGAGTCAACAGCAATTACAAGGCACTAAAAACCGGAGGAAGAGGTGAGCAAATATTTCCATTCATTTGTTGTTTTTTCGTTGGGCTTAAAATATTTTTGTATTTTGTTGTTGTTGCCTGATTTTCCGTTTATTTTGTTTCGCTGATTTTTGTTTCGGCATTGCAACTCGAGTCTAAATCGAATGGAGTACACATAAAACAAAAGAATATGTTTGTTGTAAGATTGAAATATAATAATATATTAAATAAGTGGTATTTAAATGGGAAAACATGCTAAAATCAATTTGAATTTGAGCTGCTCTATTAGAACCAATAAACTCGAAGTGCATACTCTTTTCGCTCAGTGTGCCTATCCCAGCTGGCTCACACACACACACAGGCACAGGCACACGCACACCAAGGCGCACAACCTCTTTAAAGTTGTCGCTGTTGTTGTTGTCCTCATTTATCTGGACTCAAAGAGCTGAAGTTCGAAGTCGCGGACTCAAAAACTCTGAGCCGTCTTCGATTATTGAGCCGTTTGACTTTTTTTCCAACTTCCAGCGAACCTGTTGGCCCCACAGGCAAAAAACAAAAACTACAGCAAATATATATACACGAAACTGGTGAAAAAAGTAAATATTTATACATATATATCTATATATATGAAAAAAAGATGAAAAAGATGCTCTGGTCAGCCTCTAGAAATAAGCGAGTATCTGTCTTTGAGCTCTTTTCTCTTCTCAATCTTTTGCTTTTTTTTACACTCGTAAAGCCCATAAAGTGCCGCATATACTTGACCTATCCGAAACTGCGGGTTCTACCGGGCGGAATGGATAATGGATAATGGGCAATGGATAATGGTCAGCAAACTGGCCGAGTTGCTTACTGGGTTGGGTTGGCCAGTTGCACTTGGCCTTAAATCGCTTTATTTACCTGGAAAACCTATAATTCGTTCAGACGGAATTGAGCGATTTTATGTTTGAAATGTCAAGTGCAGACAAAATAAAGTGGTTCTAATAAATATCCAAGTGAAATGCAAACATATATCACTAACAATACCCTAGATACCTTCTAAAAAACAGTCTTTTGAATATGCTCCATATATAAGTGGTTAAGTTTTGAATATCCTTGGTGCTATTTGAATTCACAAATACCCAAATAATTTGATAAAGACCTGATTTTTTGTTCACCGTGCATTCTGCTTTTGGGTTGAGAGCAATTTTCGTTTGGTTTTGGCCCCTCCTCGAGGCCCCTTTAAAAATGATTATTATTACTCTGCCGCATCATTATCGCCGCGCTTGAAATCTAATTTCTGGCCCGGCCACAATTTGCCACACGATTTTGTTTAGTTGTGTTTTGTCTTATTTCATTTTCTTTGTTGCGAGCCCCAAAGGAATTGAAAGTGCGCGCGCATGCGCAATTAAGGCCAAGTGCGCGCAAAAAAATATATATGTACGAGTAAATTCACAAAAAAAAAACACACACAAACGTCAACTGGCAGGAAAAAATGAAAAACAAAAAAAAAAGAAAAATTAAAAAAAAAAATAACATAAAAACGAGGGATCTTCGGCGGAGGAGGGAGGCTGAAGGCTAAAGAGCAGAAATTCACTTTTTAGTTTCGTGAAAAAACACAACACACATCTTGCAGAACCCAGAAGAGAGTACCACATCAAAAAAAAAAAAAAAGTAAAAAAAAGAAGCCAGTTGGTGAAAATCCAGCGCATACAGGTTATAAAGATTTATGATCACTTTTGATACCGTCCGCCGTCCACTCGGCCTTCCAATGTAGGTGAAGCTCAAGTGAAAGAAGATAACGTGGCTTAGTGGAGATGGAGCTGGAGATGAAGCTGGCTCGGAGCGACTGGGCCACGAATGTGGCCACAACGCCATATAGCCATATAGCCATATAGCCAACTATGCCCACTTAGATTCAGGTCATCAACGCCGGCGGGCCATTGAGAAAATCGCGATTTCTTCGAGGAAATCCAACTGAAAGAGAGCATCGATAAATGTAATAATTAATAAGAATAATGGCAAATCAGTTAAGATTTAAATAAATTTAAGTACAAACTTACTTTGGTTATATGCACTGATCACTTCTTTGCAAATAATTAAAAGTGTCCCATTAAGGCCTCAATCAACACTTCAGATTTTTGACAATGATTGATGGGCCGAATTGCTCGGGGAATGCGGTCAAAACTATAGATTTAACAACATATGCGTTACATTCATTTTATTTGCTTTTTTCTTTTTTTTTTTTTTTGTAATTATTTATGCGAAATTAGGTAATATATGTCATAAACTATAGATAAATGAACCTAACCTTTTTCGATTGAAATATTTGACACCCTCGTTAGAGAAATATATTGCTCATAAAGGTCACTCTCCTGTTGTTTTATTGCCCGCGCAATCTTTTTTTTATATAGCCACTTTTACACATAGTTATCTATCGTGATTCATTTGATTGAATCGTGTTGCAATCATTATGCATTCAAACAAATAGTTTCCACTTTGTATGCAACAGTTAGGCAATAGATCACTTAATGGCTTCTTAATTGGCAGTTAACGCGAAATTGGCATCAAAAGTAGAAGTACAAGTGTGTGTTTTAGATTCAATCTTGACTTGTTCTATCAAAAACTCAAACAATTTGGCGTTTATTCACACAAATTCACTGAGTTAACAGCGTACTTCATTTGAATATAAAGCGTGTATTCAGTTTTTGCTTCACTCATTAGCTGAAATATAAATTATATTAGATTCCAACTGCTATTAAACATTTGTTTGCCTCTTCCAGCCAACTGTAAATCCTCACTCTTTCACTCACTGCACATTCATTAAGTTGAACTTCTTATCGCATTGCATTTAATTACTCACTTCGCTTACAGGTTTTCTCACCATTCATTTGCTGCATTAATTCATGTTTTTGCATTTCCCCTCTTAAAAACATATATATATATGTTGAAAGCGAGAAAGGCAAAAAAAAAAATAAAAATAATAACAATTACCAAGGCAGATAACTCATTAATAACTTGCATGGCAAAAGGTATTTTTAATTTTGTTGCCGAGCATTTTTTGTTACGGTTAATGTTGGAATAACTATTCATGAGACTTAAACGGGTTACTGCTGCTCCGCTAGTTGCTTTCTACCAACGAACAAATGAACAAAACCATACAAAAATATCACAAATACACCCACAGCGAAAAGTCCAAATACAAATCCAAATCCAAGACCATCCATCCATCCATCCAACCATTCAACTATCCATCTATAAGTTTTCGGGTCTTTCGAGTGTTTTTTGAATGGCCCGTGAATGCGAGCTGCCAAATATCGTGAAAAAATAACACAAAAAATTAACTCGAAGAATGGTTATTTGGAGCTCTTTCTCTATATATAGCAAACAGTCGGCTTTGTAGGCCCAATTGACCTTAAATTATTGCCCTGGCGTTGGCGTAATGTTTCAAAATTCTCGCATAATACACATATATTTAAGGTGAATACTTCGGCCCAGCATGTTTATTTGGCTTTTGACCACATTTGGCCACTGGACAATGGAAAAAACATGCAAATCGGGTTTTTATGATACATACACTGTGCTGTTGCCTTTCGCGCTTTTTTCGCTCAATTAACCTGCGATATCCGGCCAGAAAGCAACCCGGGCAATTACAAATGCAGAGCAGCTCCAGCTCCAGCTCCAGCTCCACATCCAAGTGGTCGTCGTCATGCCACATGCCACTTGCCACATGCCGCATGCGAGCTTTCACTGATCCAGCCAAGCACAACTGGGCAGTTTGGATCGGACTCTGATCCTAGATCCAAGATCGCACAATAAAAATCCAAAAAGAAGCAACAAAAAAAAAAAAAAAAAGTGGGCGAACTTTCCCACGTCCAAAGATTGCGGAGCAGCTGCACAGTGCGAAAAATGGGGGCAGAAGCATTTGAAAAGATACATATACATAGTATTACAAAGCTGTCCAATATAACTCTTCTACAATTCTAACATTTAAAAAAAAATTGTTAAATAATATGATCAAACCGACGACTTTCTTTGAAATGAAGAAAACTGTTGGTCTGCTAGAAATGCAATGTCTTCTTTCACTTATTGTGTATTTAAAACAACCAAATGTTTTTTCCTGCACAACAAAGCTTCGTCACGCTCCGATGTGTTGATTTGGCAAAAAAAAAAAAAAAAACTAAAAAAAAAATACAGCAAATACACAAAAAGCCCAGGCAGATACACAAATTTCACAAATATCAATTTATGTGTGGCGGCGGCATTACTTCAGCATGTTGCTCCCGGGTGCGAATCAGCAGCATCTGAATCTGAAACTGAAACATCACAAGCATCCCAAACATCACAGACTGCAAAAACATCAGCAGCATCAGCGGAAAAAATTGCGCTGGGGGCCAAATCTCAACGGGAATCGGATGGT
This sequence comes from Drosophila sechellia, assembly GCF_004382195.2. Lineage (NCBI taxonomy): Eukaryota > Metazoa > Arthropoda > Insecta > Diptera > Drosophilidae > Drosophila > Drosophila sechellia. The sequence goes on from NC_045954.1 coordinate 8,644,507, forward strand.
AATGGAACCTGAGATCCGAAAAGTGCTGGAATGGCGGGTACCAGGCTCCGGAGCCTCGCCAAAGTTCTCAGCTCAGAAACGCGACTGCACCTTTCACTTGGAGCGGAAGTACACAGAGAGAAATCGTGGCTGTTGAAGCTGAAGAAAAGAATATACTACATATTTGTCATGGTTTAGTTGTTACAAGAAGTTTTGCTAGCTGCAATGTTAGAGAAGCATATATAAATTATATTTTGTAAAATTTGGATTAATAAATATACATTTACAGAAGTAAGTTTTATGTTCTCTTTTTTCTGTCTGCACGTACATCATGGGATTTTTCTACGGGGGATTGGCAACAAGAACCGAGTGTTTAGGCTTCATAAATGGCGGGGGTGTGGCAAAAAAAAAAAAAATAATAAAAACAAAAAGGGGGAACGAAGCTTAGAACAGTGTTTTCCCACTAAAAAAAAGAAGTTGAGTCAACTCGGGGGAAAGAGTTGTACAATAGATAAGTATATTTACGTGATCGGAGCTGCGTTTGCTGTTTGCCCGAAATTTCCTGCTCATAAGCACGGCTCAAGGTCATTGGATACACTATTATTTCTATTTGTGGACCACACCCGTGACCAAGAGACAAAAGCTTTTAATGGAAATGCCGTTTTGGGTGGAGGATTTTTGAATTCAATTTCGATTTCAATTTCGAATTCGATTTGCTGGTATGGGGGGATCCAGTTTGCATGCAACATAACCTCCCGTCAACTGAACAATCCAAATATTAAATAATATATCGTAATCGAAATGCATCGCTGACTGACCTTTTGCAATAATCGAAAGTGAACGATGCGATGCCGAAAGAAAACCGAAATTTCCCAATCGAAAAAGACTTAAAAAATCGAAATGCGAGGGGGGAGGAAAAACCTGAAATGCATATCGGTCTCACTTGGATTGCGTCTAAATGAAAAACTTTATAATAATAGCCGCCTGGAAAAAAAAGATGATGAAGAAAAGAAAAGTTAAGTTAAGCTTTCGTCACGCTTATACAATTTTTTTTGTTTATTTATTATCGGTTTTCAGATATCAGTCTTCAGTTTTCGGCATCGCCTTTCTGTTGCGACTGCGCAACGTATTGAAAACCCTAGGTTCACAAGTCTAGCTCCTTCCACCATCAACTTCGATTCCGTTTCCAGCTTCGATTGCAATTATCTCGCCCGGCTGTTGTCTAAATGAATTCAATTAAAAATTCACAATCGACAATAAATAACCCCAGATTGGCGGCATTTTCACTGAATACTCATACTTTGCCGGACTTTGAGATACTCGAGCGAATGCAAAAAGCCAGCAAAATGCCAGGAAAAGTAAACAAAAACACAGCTCAAATCGCATTGCACAGTGGGCTGAAAACGATCAAAAAGTGATGCAGATGATTCATGAGTTCTTCAGCAAGTGCACCTCGTCAATTGGTTCTAGTATACTTACTACTTTGTTTAAAATTCTGGTTATGTCTTAAATTACTATAAAGTAGATAACATAGCTCTATGCTGATAAGATTCATAGCAAGTAAATGAAATTTCTGTGTCTTCCGGAAAGACTTTCCATCTAAAGTTGCCCAATGACCCAAAAACTGATCATTTGGGGAACTTGGTAAACAATATCGATTGTAATGCCCACCGGTGACACTATTTTAGCCACTCGAATCGCTATCTTATCGCCGAGTGCATTCAACTTGGCTGCACTTTTGGCCACTGTACCTATGTGTATATAAACAAATATACGTATATGCGATATATTTGAACCGAAGGTAGTTAGCACTCAGTATGCATAAAACTGCGAACTGGCGAGCGTGGGAAAAAGCATTGGCTAATCTCGGACTGGCCAAGTTTGACCAGTTCGTTGGCGGTTTCGGTTTTGGTTTTGCCTTTGGATTTCGGTTTTTGGTTATGGATGTCGGTCTTCGATTTGGGATGGCAACTTCCCCCTTGCATCGCACATTACTCATACGCCGCGTGGCCATGTTTGAGTAGGGTCAAGATACTTGGCTTTCGGCCGGCGAAGAATATCGATGGCGAATCGATATGCGGATCTCTGCTATTATGATCCGGTCCAACTTCTAAAGACTTTCATTCATAGAAACTTTCAAAAAACAAAAAAAAGCATGAAGAGACAATAAAACAAAAATAACTCAAAATAACTTCCAAACTAACTGACCATCAAGAACTGGCCGCGAAAACGGGTTTCTTCTGGCTTTTGGCTTTCGGCTTTTGGGTTTTTGGCCATAATTTTTTCGTATTTCTCCGCACCCTGGCAGAATACAATTTTTTTTGTTTTTTGTTGCAGATACATTTCGCAGGCAATCTAACAGTTGGCTGCTAATGTGATTTGTGAATGTTTCGACGTGTATTTCGCAAGGCGAAGTAAATAAATTACATTGGCAGTTTAACGACGTCGTCTTGCCGTTGGAAATTGTCGCCGATTGGCGGCGGCTTTTGTTTGAGTCAAAGATTTCCAGCCCGGTTGCAGCAGGGCCAAAGCCCCCCGCCCTCCGCAAATTGCTGGCCATTTAACAAGCCAATAGATACAAAGCCCAGACACACAATGGTCACACAAGATACAAAAACGAAACAATGGCACACAAGCAACAGCTGCGGGCAGAAAAGTAGCACTTAAAGTGGAATCTATAAATCTATTTCCCATGCAACTACTAAAATCGGTAAACTGCTAGTAGATTATTATTAATAAAAATTTAAAATAGGTAATATTGGAACTAATCTATGTTCTAAGCCTTAAGATTTATTAGAAGAATGCCATGCTATTAGAATGACTCCGAGTGCACTGCAGATACGTGGTCATATTCGATACAGATACATGCACGGGCACAGATACAGATACACTACCTGCTGCCTGCTGATGAGCTTCAATGGTTCGCGATCGCTTGATTGACAGTTAGCTAACCGTTTCGAGTTAATACAAGTGTTTAACAGTTAGTCGGCGTGGAAATGTAGTGAGAGATACTTGCCGCCAAGGAAATGCCATCATATGTATGCACTTATTGTTGCTCCATGGGAAACCGATGTCGTTGCTTGGCCATTGTACAAACAGCACTTATCTGCCGATAACTGGAGCAATGGAACCTGTTCTTACACTGATAAAACAACTAACATACAACTGACAATGGCAACAGTCTGCGATTCCGGGAAGCAGGATACTTGTAATGATCGCGGGAAGTTTAATGGATCCATTGAGGTCTTCTGATTCTAGCTCTTGAATTCATTTCATTAAAGCGAATTATTCGTGGAAATGAAGTCTTGTATGTGAAAGAGTTAGATTGGTAAAGGTTATTTGAAAATATATCTTTCGCCTTGTCAAGTTAAAAACCCACTAAAATATCTAATGACTTGTAACCTTAGTTGTTACTCACATTTTAAGCAAATTGCAGAGGTGTTTGCAAAACATTTGAGTGATTTCGAAACGTGCGAACCTTCAACCTCAACCCAAAGATGTGTAAACTTAGTTGGCCGTAATTCACTGCATGTCCCAAGAAGTCGCACTTCAAAATAACAGCCAACAGTTTGCGAAAATCCCCTGCCATAAATAAGGAGCGAAGCCTCTGCCCTCAAAAGGGGACACATTTCGCTGACCTTAACCTTAGCCCCAATCTCTTTTTTTTGAGGAAATCTGATAGGAGATATGCACATACATATATACGAAACTGAGTGGCAGGCATCTGTGGAAAATACAGAAAACCAGTTGCTGCAGAACCTTACAAGTGAGTCGCGATCTTGGCCTGAACGAGTTGGCCAGTTGGACAGATGGAAATTGTTGTTAAAATATGGGTCGTGCGACAAGAAATGAGAAAGTGCCAGTGAGCCAAACGGCTCAGACCGTTAGAATCGACTTTATGAATGCAAGTCTTGGGCTTGGCCAGCACACAAATCGAAGAGCCACTAATGGCAGCTGGTTTTTTTCCAGGGGGGTCTCCATCACCATCACTCCATCGCCATCGCCATCTCCGTCTCCTTGGCCATCGTGGACCACCAAAAAAGCACTCGAACCGCTAGCGAGTAGCGTGCGAAAATGGAACGAACCCAGAAAATATAGCCCCAGGGAATATGCCCGCTGCTTTCAGAAGAATCGAGAACGGGAGAAAGAGCTAGCTAGAAAGACCGAGAAGAAAGAGCACGTAATTCTAGCAGAAGGAAGCGGGCGATAGCTACATGCATTCAAAACTAATTTAAAATAATGTCCACATTTAGGAGGTTGTCATTAGGGAAGGAGTTTTAAAAATAGCCTTGTAGTATGTGAGAAGAATCGAGAAGAAGACAGGGAAAGGTATGGAAGACTGTGAAAAGAAAACAGTAGAATCTTCAACAAAGAGCTGCAAAATGCATTGCAAATAATGGAAAATCTTCTTTATTTTTAAGAAAGCTCATAAAATCTAATCAAGGAACTTGGAGAAGATTTCCGAAATAAGAAGACCAAATTCTAAAGATATGATTTTATGATTCTTTTCTATAGTTAGCTCTATTTGGTCAGCATCATTAGCTGATAAATTGGACACCATTAATTTATTCATTCGCCCATTTCGCTTTTGTCTTATTAATTGGCTTGCATGCTCGAAACTGTCAATGAGGCAAGGTCACCGATCGGTTAAGGAAACGAGTGGCGATGTGAGAACTCTTAAGATCTCGAAGAAAAATAGGAGAGCGACTGGGCGAAAGGTGACCTAGACAAGTGGAAACCCCGCTCAGAGCGTGAAGTAGAAGAGGAAATGAGATCCAATGGAATATTTTCAGTTTCAGAGTAACTATCTATCATATTATAAATGTTTTTAAAAAGTAACCCCACTAACCGGTGTTCCATTTATATGTTTTCAGGGACCTCTTCGGGATCAGGATGTCGGCTGCCACGCACATGGCCATGCCGGCTCACGCCGTCGTCCCGCCGCCCGGCACACCGCCTGTGCTGGGGGGCAGTGGGTGCTCCAATCTCAGTCTGCCGTCGGGCAAGCGTGGCCACAAGCGCAGCGTTTCGCTGGAGAATAATGCACCACTGGCACTGCGCAGCACTCCCAGCATGGGCCAATCCTCGCTGGGCTCGCCGCTGCTGCAGTTTGGCCAGGCGCAGGGGCAAGGACACGCGCAGGGTTTCCACACGGGCACATTGAAGTCGCGCCAGGAGCAGCGCCGGCTGAGCCAGAAGTTCGGGAGTCACAGCAACTTGGATGACGAGGGTGTGGGCATTGGTGTGGGCATGGGCATGGGCCTGCAGATGCGCAGCAAGTTCCAGAACATACGGCAAATGTTCGAGCTGAGTCGCAGTTGTGTGGGCGGCGGGGGCGGCGATGGCAGAGGGGGCGCGGCCGAGGAGGAGGCAATGCAATCTCTGCCAGCAACATTGCCGCAGCAGCAGCAGCAGCAGAGGCGCACCACGCCCATTGCCGGCGGAAGTCGCCAGCAGCAACAGCAACAAATGGGCGAGGCGGAACAGGTGAGGCTCTCAGCTACACTGAAAATAAAAGTACTAATTAATTATGCTTCACCAACACTTTGACCCCATTTGAGTTCGGGTTTCCAACTAATCGATTTGCCTTTCCCAGACCAGCGGCAACTTTCTGCGACCCATTGCCTTCAAGCCCATTCCGTTTGAGCCGGACTACCGCATCGCCTGCCAGCAGCAGCAGCAGCATCAGCAGCAACTGCAGTTGCAACAACAGCAGCAGCAGCAGCAACAGTTGCAGCTGCAACACCAACAGCATCAACAGCAGCAGCAGCATCAACAGCAACATCAACAGCAGCAGCAACAACATCAGGCGCTGCAGCTGTCGACGGATGGCGGGCAGGCGGGGGGCGTGGCGGCCGAGCGGTACGGCTACGGATCGACGCCGTCACTTGCCCCACTGCCCACCGCATCGGCCCAGAAATTTGGCAGTGAGTAGCAGTTAACATTCCGCTCAATCTAGATTAAATACTCACTTGACATTGGGGCCATTTGCAAGCCATAAATTATAAATTATCTACGTGAAGTTAAGTTAAACTGGACAGGATTGGGCTAGAATTAAAGAGAGAAATACATATAGAAACTACTTAAAATAATTAAATATATAATTAACCCAAATACTTAACTTTAAAGGTACCACTGACCTACGGCACTTGGCCGCTCGACGTCCCAATCATCGCCTGCTGCAGCGCTCCAGTAACGAGGACTCCCTGACCCTTGACCTCCTGAGCACGGGCAGCCACGACAGACCCGATGGAGCCAGCAGGTTGGCTATATGCAGTATCTTTAAGTCTCACATCTAATATCTGCTTACCAATTGATTGGACAGCAAGAGCAGCGGCACTGTGGTGGGCAGCAGCGACCTGACGCCCTCGCCGTCGGATTCTGGGATCTCGGAACTGGAGGCGGCGCTGAAGGATCGCGACTCGGAGCTCTCGTACCTGCGACAGGCCATGGAGCACAATGAGAAAGTAATTTTCCAAGTTCAAAAGGTTAAGCAGGCAGTCGCCCGCCCATGGAAGTCATGTTTTTAATACATTTTCCTATATTGCCATATGTGTACTTTCGTTTAGGACAAGGAGGTGTACTGGGAGCACGAGACGCAGCGTTTGCGACTCTTCTACGAGGGTCAGCAGCGGGAGTGCCAGCTGAAGCTGCGCAAGATGGAGCAGCTACTCGGACTGCAGCAGTTCCAGCTGAAGCAGCACAAGCTGCGCCAATCGGAGCAGGTCAACCGGCTGCAGCAGCAGCTCGACTTGGCCAGGGACTCCAGCCAGGGCCTGCAGCAGCAGGTGGACGCACTGCGTCACCAGCTGGAGGACAGCGAGTGGCGCGTCTGCGAGCGCAACGGGGAGATAGCTTTACTCAAGACGCAGCTCAAGGAGGCGCATGTATGTTAATAATTAACAATTAATAAGGAAAAATGTATATATTGTTTATATTTTTGCAGCTGGAAATCAACATGAAGGATCATGCGATTGTCAGCCTGAAGCACAGCAGCAACAGGAGCAGCAGCAACAGCAACAGCAGCAAGTCCTGTGACACAAACACAAGCCAAAGTCAACCAAAGCAGCAGGCGAAGGAGGAGCAGCAGCAACATCAGCAGCAACAGCAGCAGCAACAGCAACTGAAGCAACAACATCAGCCCGACCAGCAGCAACTGCAGAAGATCATCACGCTGAAGGATCAGGTGATTGGAGCACTGACCAGCGAGCTGGCCAAGTTGCGCAAGGAGCTATCCGATCTGGCCATTGCCCACGAGTACGGCGAGGAGCCCTGCGGCCGATACACTCGCCTCAAGCAGCAGCTGGACAACCTGAACGAGATCTGCCAGAAGACACGAAAGTACACAACAAGATCCGCATCCCCAACAGCAGCAGTAGCACCGCCAGCAGCACAAGTGGCACCACCAAGCTGCGCCCAGGAGCTGCCCAAGTTGGATATGCTGGTGCAGCGATTGCAATTGGACCAGGGACAGGGTACGCAGCAAACGCTGGACACGCTCATCGAGGAGTCCACCACGTATGCGGAGGATATAGCCAAGCTGCGCCAGAAACTGGACGACTTTCGCCTGAATCTCGAGCTGGAGAAGCGTCAGTGGAGCGCCGAGAAGGACAAGGTGCTGGGCTACCAGAAGCAGCTGCAGGCCCACTACATCCACATGTACCAGAAGCTGCGCTGCCTGGACAGCGCTGGAGCAGCAGCTGGCCAGGTGGAGGCCACCAGTGGCAACTGAGCGGAGCTGGGAACTGCAGGCAATGGTGCTATCGTCGCTGGGCTAACAAACTTAGGAACTTCCACTTGGTTTCCTTGCAACTGAACAAAATAATGTTTTTAAAATATAAACATATTTGAATACTATTCTTTAAATTGTCAGCTCTTATTTTTAATGTTAACTTTTATTAAAAATAAAAGTTAATGGCACTCAAAACCAGTGAGTTTGAAACATTTCCTTCCCCCGGAGATAAATAATACACGATTTTCGATATTACTAGAGTTGATGTACACATAACTCTGATGAATATTTATACAAGATATGCGTAATGAATTTTTTGTTTTTAATATTTTACAAATATATATATATGTATGTGTACTTTTAATTTATTAAATGTAATTATAAACGAGAAAAAAAAACATTTGTGATTTCGCACGTTGAATATAATAATATATATTTATACATATGTATGTCGTTCCATTATGCATATGCAATAAAAAATGATAATAATGAAATAACAATATTTTTGCTTTATTGATGAGGACCAGCGCTACAATTAATGTGCAAGATCGATAAATGGTAAATGACTCAACTGGAGGCTAAACATAAACTGTAATTGGTAGTTAACATCATAAAAAAAATATATAAAATTAATACAATCGTTTTTCGTAGATTACATAGTATGCTTAATGCAAAGGCCTGTCCTTGGGATCAGCATTTAGTCAAGAGCAGGGTAACTAACTTCGTAACACTAAAGTGGATCGATTTGTTTGATATAAAACTAGACGATTAAAATGAAACCATAAAGCCAATCAGGGCATAAATAAAATAAAATAATATAGAGTGGCAATCAAATTAAAAACGGTTTTATGGCGAAAAATATAAAAAGTACTGGTTAATCGGTCAAATGTTAAAAAAAATAAAAATATTTACACTCCTTGAAAAAATTTCAATATATTCTATATTCTTCTCTCATTTTTCAATAAAGTTTTGTTTTCGTTTGATTTAACTACCAAGAAAATTATTATAAGCAAAACAAAATATTTTCATTTTTACAAAAAGATTGTTCTAACAAAAATGAAGTTTTTGCTTTCTCGATTTTGTTCGTTTTCAATGAAGTTAAGTGATTAATTCTTAATGTTTTCTTTTAAAGTGAAAAATTAGAGCTGAATGCACTGTTTTTTTAAAGATATTTTCTTAAGTTTCGTTTAGGTAATAAGTTTTTGTTCACAAAACATATGCAGTACATTTTTCCGCTTTTAGGGAAAACAAAAAGAATTAAACTTCTTTAAAGTGTAACTATTCTCAATTTTTCAGTGGAGTTTAAATGATCTCTTTTAAAAATAAATTTATGCTTTTCATTCGTCAATAAAGAACCATATTAGCGTTCAAATAGAATTGAAGTTAGAGTGAAATTAATATAACATTTGATGCTGCAACTATCCCTGAATCTCCTTGCGATTTAAGTAATCCTCCTTCAGTTGTTTCATGTCAAACAAATCGCTCCACAAGGCAAACACACACTCCTCTGGCAGTCGCACACACTCATTCGCACTTTTTCTTTTATAGCTATGGAGGGAAGCTGGAAGGGCGATCCCCAACTAGAACTAGGCGCACTCCTCCACATAGGTGGCCGGAAAGATGCCGATGTGGTTGCGCAGGGCGCCCAGCCACCAGCCGTCGTCCTGCTTGGCATGCACCTCGATGATGTCGCCGGGACTCAGTTCCAGCTCGTCGTAGAGCTTCGGGGTGTAGCTATAAAGTGCCTTGCAGCGGCCCAGTATCGGACCGGATCCGTTCTTCTGGCCCTTCTGCAACTCCTGCGCATTCTGATAGAAATGCTGCGTCTGCACTTGGCCATTGATGGTTGGGTTTTGCAGCAATGGCTGCTGTTGCTGCTGCTGCGGCGGTTGCGGCACTTGCGGCGGCTGCTGCGGCTCGTCGTCCTCGTCCTGCGAGCTGAACTCATCGAAGTCAGAGTCCTGCTGATTGGATCCACCATCCGCCTGGCCGCGATCGCTCTGATGATGATTATGGTGCTGGTGGTTAATGTGATGGCCATCCTGCAGATTGGCCAGGGTTTTGGACTTAACGGACGCGGCAACCGCGGCATTTGTCGTCGAGATTATCTTTGGTTGGCTGGTGAAATTGGTCTCGATGTTGCTCTTGCTTCGGTTGAACGGCTTCACCACCGAACTGACGTCTGTGCAGGAGCCGTTGCTATTATTGTTGCTATGGCTGCTGCTGTGCAGGTGGGAGTAGTTCTCGTCGGGGAGCTCATCCTCGTGGTTAGTGGTTATGTCGGTGATGTCGTGGGCCAGCATACTGGTCGATTGCAGCGTCTGCGACTTGTCGTTGTTCTTCAGCCAGTTGGGCACCTTCAGGATGCTCTGCTGCAATCCGGTGCGATCACGGGTGACCTGTGGGTTAAGCAAAAACCAAAACGTTAAAACCATTTAAGTTCCTTAAGTTATCAATAATAACCCACATGAATGTGCTGGGCCAGTGGGTGAGTGGCCCTGGGCTTGTGGTCCAGCTCCAAGAGGGCAGAGTGCAGCTTGAGGCGGGCGCCCTCCAAATAGGTCAGCATGGAACGGATCTAGAATTAACCATATTTAATGAAATCTCCTACCGATTTATATAAGGTGATAAACCTACGTGGTACAGCTTATCGGTGATGTTCTGGTGCTCCTGATGGTTAAGCGATTGCGACAGTCCCCTCAATCCGTCGCGGGATCGTCGCTCCCGCTCCAGATCCGTCTTGACCAGCTGCAGCAGCTTGATCAGAGCGTGCTTGCGACGCTCCCGATTCATGGCCAGCGTGGTGTGTTCGCAGTAAAAGTCCGGAAGGAGTTGCTCACTGGGTCCCTCCGAATTGCGGCGGATGTGGCGCACCACTTGCATGTCCTTCGCCACATTGCAAGCATCGAGCTGCGGCTGCAGGCGAGTGCTCAGGCCGCCAAGGATCGGATTCATGTCCGAGATGAGGCGTGCATACTGCTGGGCAAAGTTGTGCATATTGCCCAGTCGCTGCTGTTCGCTGCTCTGCAGTTGGGCACTTCCCCGGAGCACGGCCATCTCCCAGTCCACGCGGGCTCGCTCCGAACGCACGCACAGGGTGTAGTATTCCACATCCGCACGCTTCACCGCCTCCTCGGCCTTCTTTCGCTTGTTGTCCAACTTGACGCAATCCTTCTCCGCCGACTTTAGCTCCTTTTCTGCGGCCTGTTTGTTGGGTCCCTGGTGGAGCAGGGCAATCGATGGTGACTTCTGGATGCGCACATCCAGCATTGCGTCCTGCAGCTTCTCGTTCTCGCGTGCCGCCGTATGGGAGGCCTTCTTGGCTTTCGCCTCGCTGGCTCGCCATTCGCCCAGTACTCGCGCCGCCTTGTCCACATTGCTCTCCACCTGGAGATTGGGAATTGCTTAGGGTTATATGTCTAGCTGGATTTATATTTGTACCTACCGCCTTGCGCGCCTTGTGATGCCCTTCGACGACGGTCTTGAGCGGCTTGACCAGCTCATCCGTTAGCGAGGTCGCCAACTGCCGATGGATGTCGCTGCGGCTTTCCATCTCCGTAGCCACTCCACGCCAGGCGTCGGCCACGCTTCCGGGGATTTCCCTGCCTGCTTTGTTCAGCTTGTTGGCCAGTTTCGATAGCGACTTGGAGTAGATCAGCTCCGAATCGGCTCTGTAAGGTTTACAAATATAATTTTGAACAATCATAATTTCATATTTGACTTACCTCTCCTGCAGGACAAAGATGAGCTCCTTGCTAAAATCACCGCCCTGCTTCACATATCGCCGGAGTTCCTCGAAGCCGTTCTGTCCCTGTTTAGAATAGCAATAATTTCATTAGTATACAGTTTAGATCAATACACCCATCCCATGGAGCAACCCCAGACCAACAACAAGCGGCTAGACCTGTACCTCATCCTTGAACCGCTTGGCATGCGGCGACAGATCCTCCTCGCTGTTTCGGTGCGACATGGACGACTCCATTTCGGTGCGTTCGGTGACATCCTCGCAGCTCTCGGTTACATCGCGATGAGTGCGTTCCGGCGACATTGACTGGCGACTGGCATCCGCAGTTGACTGGTTGAGATTGCTCCGTGATTGGGCCAGACGCTTGAGGGGCGTCTGCTGGCGCACTGCCTCCTTGATCTTGGAGCCCTCCTCGCCCAGCCAGTGCTTCATGCCGTGCCAGCCCTTACGCAACTTCTCCTTGTTGTGATTGAAGTTGATCAGCGTTTGGTTCTTGTTCTTTAGCAGGGTGATCCTGCGCTCGCTGGGTCTCAACTGATCGCGATGCGCGCAGTACTCCAAATCGATCTCCTTGCCAAAGTCCTCCGTTTCGTTGATCTGCCGCGTTAGCTCCTGCAGTTCGTCAATCGAAACGAACAGATTCTGGGCATTCAGGCTCTGATAGCTCACCGACTTCAGATCAAAGTCGTATTCCCCATTGCTGCTGCTGCAGGCCAAGCTTTGGCGGGAACTCTGGTGGGAGCTCTGATGGGAATGAGTGCGGGTGTTCAGGTGGAACGAGTCTAGGCTCTTGAAATGGGGCTGCTGGGCCATGAAGCCACCATTTGGTATGGGCGATCGCTCGGCGGATGGCTTCACCGCTGGCATATTTTCCTTATTATCACTGGCCGCCAAACTGAGCTCGCTGGCTCCATAGAGTTCCGGCAACTCGGGCAGATTCAAGTCCAAGCCCAGCTTTGCCGGAGCCGTGACATTCATGTCCAGCGCCATCGAATTGGACTTGTGCAGGTAGACCTTCAGCTCGCTGCGATGCAGATTCTGAACGGATTGCGATTGCCTTGTCTGGCGGGCAATACGTGGTCGTCTGATTGGGGGATCTATGGCAATGGGTATGGTGGCTATGGGGCGCTTCACTTCCTGTTGGGAAGCCAGCAACTTTTCCTCCACCTCGTGTGTGGGCGTCTCAAATTGTTCTGGCTTCTCCAGGTCGTCTAGATATTTTAAGTCCCCCAGCTCCTCTTCACGATGTGGCTCCTTAGGAAACTGACATTGAAGCCCATTCTGATCGCGATCGTTCTTCTCACCCTGATCATCAGCGATTTGCAGATCCTCATCCCTTTGCATTTGCTGCGGACTGCTCCTGGCGTCCACAAACTCCTCCTCATCCGAACTCCTGGGCGTCAGGGTTCTCACTATACTGGAGGTCTGGGCTATACCACCGCCAATCTGTTTGAGTCTCGCCTCCGTGACATCAAAACGATCGGTGTCCAATGTTGTAGTCGATATTAAAATCGGAGCTCCGATTTCCAGGCGATGATCATCGGAATGGCTACCGGTCATATTGTAGCTTCCAGTATGGAGTTTGGTGGGCGAAACGGAATTATCAACGATATTATTCGGCGGATTCAGGTTCATACTGCCGAGATTGCGACGTCCCAGTTTATTTCCCAGCACCGAGTAGCGCTTGATCCTGCCCAGAAATCCTTTCGCTCCGCCTTTTTGATTATTATTGCTTCCGACATCATTGTTATTATTGGTAGTGTTTTCCGATTGGGGCAAATCGGCCATGGCGGCATTATCTTTGCCGCCCAGCTTGAATTTGTGCACCCGCAGGTGGTTCATCTTTGACGGCTGTTCGATTTATGGACACAAAAACATTACAAAAATTCAAATTCCTAAACTTGCACTCTCGTTCGTGCGTCTGTGTGTGTGTGCGTGCGTGAGAGAGGTTAAGCAACAACAAATGCAACGCGGCGAAAGGAACGGCGAAAAGGGGGAGAGCAAAAAGAGAGCGCCAAAAGAGGAGAGCGAGAGTCGACCTGGAAGTGACGCTTGTCGATGGGAAAGCATCCGTTTTTATTTTGGAAGGATTCAGATCGGATCAAAGTGCTGTCATAATCGTTAATTCAGTTCGCAAATTCTTTTCTACGGAGTGCTAACGTGTAAATGTGATACGGGAAATAACATATATTCGTTTTATTCAATCGAGACACAATATTTTAATACGTTCGTGCAGAAGAAATCGTATCGCAAAAACAGTGTTTGTTCACTTGTAGTTAAATTCAAAAATGTAGTGGGTATGCACTTGCATGCATTTACAGTTATCACTAATAACAATTAACTGTTTGTTATTTTAGATATGACGAACTGTACACCTTTCGTTGCAGAAGAAACGCGAGCAAGTGAGGCACTGAATGAAATGTAAAAGCTATTAACTCCCTAATTTAGTTCACATGAAAAGTGGCAGCCATGGCCTAAGGCAATCTAAATTCCACTGGAAGCCCATTTTCACCCATAAATGGTTAATCCGAAATAGCCAACCGTTATACCCGTAATACCCTGTAGTAAGTAACATAAGCAGGCGATGTTTCACCTACATAGCAAAGTACACAGATAACATAAACACACCGAACAGAACAGGAAAACAAGGAGGAGCCGGAGGAAAAGGAATGGGTAAGTGACTTAAGAACGGTGCTAAGAATAGGGAGAAATGTAAGGAAAAGGCCGCTCCCTTCTTCACCTTCTGGCGACCCCTAACCCTCTCTGTCCACCGTGCTCTCACCTTTCCCCCCTTTTGTTAAGCACTCGATTCCATTCCTCTGTGCTCCAGTTTTCGATGCAGGTAGAGATTACAAATCGGTTTTGTGCACAAGGGGAAGGGGGGGGTCAGAAGGAAGGCATAGGACGCGAAAGAGGAAAGGTGGGAAGAGATAAGGGGAAAAAGAAGCGGACGCACAAATCGCTGCGTTGGCCACTGGAATAAATGGAATAACGAAACCAAGCCAGCGACTGCAAAGTCGCCGCCCGTGGCGCCCCCATCGACAGCGACGCCGACTGCGACGGTGGCAGCGACGTCTGTCTGTCTCCTTTTCTGTTTTGTGTCTGGCCGATCAAGTGTGGATCCACAACAACGGTCACGCAAATAGGATCACTTTGAAAAGAAATCGATTCATATACTAAAAAATATAAGCCAACCCAATATAATTTCTCTTTTCAATTTAATTCATTCAAAGGACCCATATTATATACTTGACTTTATAAATATTTATGTAAGTTAAAAAAAAGTAAATAGAGATAAACAATTTTACAATATTTCGTTGTTCAGAAATTAACAATCAAATTTCTTAACCCATATTGTGCCTGTTTTACGATCACTTCGTTCCGCTGCTGTTCGTCTTCTTCTTCTGCATCTCTATCCACCGTCATTCCGTGTTGGTAATTATATAAATCATTTATTTATGAACTATTTACTTTCGAGTTAAGTCAGATAATGGTTATTCTCAACGATTTCTCTCCCTCGCCGCCTCCCTTTTCCAATTTCCTTTACTTCGCTTGAATGAAATGCAAATTGTTTTCTCATTTTCCCTGGGCAGAGTTAGTTTTCTAATTACAAATGAGCATATAACGCGGGTAAACTCCGATTTCTGTTGTTGCAATTGCATCCCAAAGTGGAGCAATGGGATGGGGGAAGTAAGGAGAAAGAGAAGAAGAACTGGGGACAAGCGACGATCATTAAGCACCCAGTTGTTGTTATAACTGTAATGTGATGTAAGGTTCGTGCTAAATTTCTACAAATGCATATATTCCACAGTGAAGACTCGGAAACGAGAATATAACTACTATCTAAAGACGGTTCCTAACAAAATTACATTAGCTTAGTCATTCAGTCCCTTAGTAAAATAGAATTTACATAACAGGCTTGGTTAATCGAAAAGAAGAACCACAATCTCTTTTACCCAGTGACCACTGTACTCGTAGGTCTTTAGATATCTGGGTTGCCTTTGTTAAACTTTTCGCGATTCAAATGGCCGACGTGCGAAACCGTAGTAAGTAAAACAATTTAATTACATTTTGCACTTGTTTGTTGTTGCGGCTAATAGCATTTGCATCGAGCAAGAAGCAGAGCAGCCAAAGAGGATGCGCAACCAGGGTGGGAGCGAGAGGGGTTAATCGCACCGTCTGCGATATGTCACGTTTCGCGGAGGCAGGTGGAGTGCAATAAAGTGGAGTGTGTGACAAGTCAAAAGACAAGGCAACTAATGAGCGAGCTTAGCTTTAGCTGAAAAGCCGCACAAGCAGTTGCAAGGGAGTTGAGTAAGCAGTGCGTAAGCAGTGCTACACTGGGACAGAAATCTGGGCTTACACCAATTGCTCCATCCCAATATTTGCTTTAAAAATTATAAATAACTTGCCTTGCTAGTTGCAAATCTGATAAAAAAAAAAGAAGAAACATATATTTATAAAGATTCAGTACGTATTTCCTATACTATCTCAGATCAGCTCAGAAAAATCTCAGCTGATGAACAATTTCGGGAAGTGCAAAGAGGTGGAGCCACAAAAGATGTGAGGGGGAACCCAAGGGGAACCTGCAATTATGGGAAGCCTTCTGCCGACATCGCAGTTCAGGTTTAAAAGTCAAATAACATAAATTATGGCCAGACGGACGGAAGATCATATTGGGGGTAAGACCCACGAAGATAAACAGTGGAATAACTCTGTCCGTGGGCCTTTTGGACTCTATAAATAGAGTTGCCAACTGCGGCAATTGCAGCCACCGACAATTGCGAGTCGTCCCTTTTGGCTGGTTCCCTTCTTTTATGGCAATTTATGATTAATAAAAGGAATTAATCGCACACAATGCCAGCGAGTGGCCATAATTGGTGGCACCGACTCCTGTGAGCATCCACGGATCGCATTCAAGGTCATCGCAAGGTCATATAAGGCCATAAGGGAGCACCGTCTATTACCCACTTCCATGCCATGTTTGGTTTTCCTGATTTCTTAAGTTTCTATTTCCTAATTCACTTCCAAGCTGCAACTTCAACAGTGATTGACTGATTTATAGTTTAGTTGAACTTAAGTTTTTATACCAATTAGAAGTTGGACCGCCAGTGCACTGAGAAAAATTTCTTCAAAATGGAAATAAATAAATATAGATATTTATTCACAATTACTTTTCTATATTCTCTGAGTGTGCAACCTCAGCCCCCTTAAAACTCGATATCCATGCCCCTTAATGCCAGGCACTAAACTTTTGCCTCTGTCGTCGCCATTGTATATATAAATTGATTCCCATAAACAAAAAGTGTGAACACCTGAGTACAGTAAACCGTTCGTGGGTTGCGTTTTTTTTTTTTTATTAAAAAAGGCTAATTTTGCTGTGGTACGAATACCTTGAACTAATGTCATCCTGCGCTGAATTCTTGTTAATAATACATATGTAACATGTATATAGTTTGGTGCGTTTGATATAGGTATAGATGTTATGCGACTATTTACTTGGCATTAATCTCATTCCACTGCTGTATCCAGGCAGTGGTTTATGGGGCACATTTATCTCATTTAATGTCTAGAACAATAAACAAAACGTGTAGTTGTAGTTGCCAAAAAATACTGAAAAACTGATTTTCCTGCCCTTTACACTTTGCTTCGTGTGCGATCGGCTGATCTTTCGATCTCTCTGCGCCACCCAAAAATAGAGAATACAAATGGGGTATATAGTAGAGCCAAGTCGAAAAAGATACGAAAAAAAAACCGTATAGACAATGTTTGCATGTCGACGCTTTCTGTTTCACTTACGCAAATATTTTCACAACTTATCGCGGGATGTTGCGCCAAATGCGCAAGGTCTGAGACCCGAATGCAAAAATAATTCTCTTAATGAGGCAATTCAATGGCGAACCACTCTGTTTGCCTTTCCCCGCATTTCTCGAATGCCATTCAAATGGTTAAAACTCTTGTTCACCCGGGCTCGTCTTTTATCTCACAGATCTAATCAGATCCGAACCGATCCCATCCGATCCGACCACCTGATTCGTGTAGGTCACGTTCGCCGGGGTGTCGAGATGATGTGAGATGATGGTGCGGATACTCAGCTGGCTAGATAAACGGATTAAGGAAGTTGGCGAAAACGCTCTTATCAATGGATTCCGTAGAGAAGAAGAAACTGCTATGTAATCGCCAAATGCGATAAGGTGGTTACACAAGTGTACTTGAAAGTTCTTTTTTCTCGGAAGAAATTATGATGTATGTATCTGCAATCTAAGCTTTGAAAGTAAGATAGTTCTGTGCACGTATCTATGAATAAATACAAATAACATTAGATATATTAAGCACGAGTGAGATAGGAGTTCCGTTTCTGTTTCTTTAAGTCTGAGAGCACCATTCCCATATAATTCTTTTAATGATAGACATAATTTGACTTAATTTAAAGTAGTCTATCATTAAGTTAATGGAAAACCCCATTTAACTGGGAAGAAGAAGCCAACTCCTAAAGTTCTTCCTCATGTGATTCTGTTTTTCTGTCTTGCTGCTGCACTCGGTTCATGTGGGTGTCAGGGGTTAACGCAATTAACCCGTTTCGCGGTGCCGCCTCAATCAATTTTTCTTAAATGTCATTGACATGTCGAGCATGCAACGTGTTGCAGCAGGCAGCAAATGACGGGGACGCGATTTGAAGAGCTTTTATATAGTTTTTTAGTTTTTTTTGTGTATATTTTATTTGTAGTTTTTTGCCTCGATTCTTCTGCCTATTGCCGTTAGGCAGTGTGTGCTGGCCATCTCAGTCGCTCATTTGCTTTGAATGCCTGTCAATCTTGTTAGAAATGCGTTTGTTCTTCCAAGACGATGGCGAAGGGAGATGGAAGAATGAGGGGAGATGAGAAGGGCCCCAAAGACTGAAGACTAAGCAGAAGACCCAGAAGAAGCAGCCGAAGAAGCGGCTGCATTTATTTTTATTCGACATTCGGTCATTTTGGGCTTATGCTTTGTTTTTCGTCATTGTGTTTGTCTGTGGAATCCGTTGAATATGGTGCCAGTGGCTAATTAACTATCGAATTACAGTCAAGCTTCGCTAGCTGGAACTTTAGGCATAAGCTAAATTCCAATTCCAACCAATTCTAGACGTGAAATTAGTTTTAGATCGTAAAACACAGAAGTGTACCCTTGATTTTGAAAGACTCTTCAACAGGTGACAACAGTTCAGGCTAGCGAGGTTCATCTGTGGATCTTTCGATCAACACCTAACGGATAATCGTTATTCAGAAACTAAAGATCCACCAAAAGGCCCCCAACAATTGCTGGGCCATAAATAATTATGCTAATCGCTATCTAAACCAAAGAACCGGCCATCAAAAGGGAACATTCATGTAAAGATCACATAATATCTATAAATACGTACATATACACCGCAGATATTGGACAGATATATGTATGTATATGTGTATGAACGGATGCGTAGACATGGTCTATGGTCCATGGTTTTTATTGTGTTCTATTTGGGAATTGTACAAAAATAATTGGCACATTTTCAAGATGTTTAGACTTTGGTTTTTCGGCCATTCGGTCTAAGTGTGCATGGAAAATCTACGCTGAATGCGATTTAGCCAAGAAAATTTCGGCAAATTTATTGCGACCAAAGATACAGATTCTTGTTGGTGCATCTGACAGATGCGCTTGTCATTTGTCAAGCCGCGCAAACTTGAGCTCATTTTGGAATTGGCAACAAGGTCGACAGATAGCGAAAATTGAAAGAACTTCAAATGACAATATTTGATTTGTTAAAGAAAGTTGAAGACACTAGATGCACTTGTATCTGATGCACTAGAAAAAAAGGTCAGTTTGTAATGCAGTATATGTGTTTTTAATATTTTAAATGTAATTTTCTATTATTTCAATACATATTTCCAACCGGCTATGTCTAACTATCTGCTTGGTGATTTCTTTTCATTCTGTACGGATGCAGAATTTCGTTGCAGGGGGCATTCACTGTAGCGGTCTCTTAAAATAAGATTACCAGTGTTTATCTAAGGCTCCTGAGGTTCTGGGGGATTTGAGAAGTCACACGAAAACAATTCTCATTCGATTCCAAATCAAATCAATCAAAACACAAAAACCCAAATTCACTGCATTATGGCATTGTTGTTGTTTCTTCGCACGTTTCGCACTCACACACACACATACACACTGGAAAAAACAATTAGCTAATTTGTGTTGCTGTTATGCAAACAACAAAGTATGTACCGAGTATACAATAAGTATATGGAACTGGTGCAAAATTTACCGAAAATAAATAAAACTGTAATTATTGTTGCTGTTATTATTGTTATTTGTCGACGGCGGCAGCGGCGACATTTACAGAAACGCGTCGGTGACTAAATTTAGAACAGCGACGGGAGAGCAACGTCGTCGACGATGCGACGTCAACAACGCGCGGCAGCAGACTGAGCTCTGCTCTGCCCGTGCAGTGCTGTCAGAATGCGAGTGAGAGAGAGGGGGAGAGAGCGAGAGTGAGAGCGCGAGTGTAGAATTAGAGAGTGCGAAGAGAGCGGCAATAGTTCGTTGCATTGATGCTGCACCTGTTCTCACTCTCATTCTCCCCCCTCTCGCTCTCATTCGCTAGCCGGCTCTCATGCTCCTGCTGCGCTGTTATTGTTTTTGCATTTGATTTTGTTATTGTTATAGTCGTTGACAACGCGTAGGCCAAAATATTTGAATGGAAGAAGAAGAGGCTGATCCGCCGACTTACGGTACACCGCAGGCAGCCGCCGCGCAGTCGCAGCCGCCGCGCAGCATGCAAAGCGGTACTCACTGATTGGCCCGCCAATGTACCGTTGCACAGTGGGCCTCGATTGACGCGTGGCTTGATTAATTAATTGTGCAGTTAATTGCTAAGTGGCAAAAATTAGTGAGACATGCTGTTAAGACAGGTCGAGTGTAAACTTTTAAAAGTCTCGCATAAATTGTATGTGTTAATAGATCGGCAAAGATTATTTATCATACATTCGGGTTCTTTAGATGCAGAAATTTAACTTTGAGGTGTGAACAAACATTTTTTGTGATAAATGACTTTTTTATTTCATAATCTTTATATTTGTTCATATTTTCCATATCCAATTGTGATGTTCTTAGTTTCGGTTGTGTTTCCGTTCTTTGTAGTTTTTTAAATTCTTCTTTACATCGCTTCATAGTTTGTGTATCTTGGTCCCACTGTGCACCATAGGCGACGTCTGCGGAGTGATACAATAAATTTAAGCAGCTAAATGCACGTGCTGAGTGAGGCGACGCCGTTGACAAGTACCGGTATTATGGATCTTCGGATCGTCGGGTTCCGTTCCCGGTTGCATAACCATAACGATAGGCATGCGCTTCAGATTTATGCATCGTCGGTTTGTCGGTTAGAAGGGGGGTGCTGGGGGGTCGATTATAATCGGAATCGGAATCGGTGGAAACCGCTCACATGAACGCTGCACTTGCCGCTTGACCGACATTCGAGTACGAAAGAAACCCGAAGTTCGGGTTTCTTCTCTATTTGCGGGAATTTGTTGTTTGCTTTTTTTTCCTTTTGTTTTTGGTGTCTGAAAATGTTAATTAACCCGAGTTGTGACATTTATCAAACTTACGTGTCATTGTTGTTGGTCTGAGAATTTGCGAGTTGTGGAGAAAAATAAACTTTAGACGGATTACCGTTGCAGCGGTGCTTACCTGCAGGTGAGAAAAATATAGAACATAGTTTGTACATAAATTAGTCGGAGGTTAAGTTAAGTTGGGCTGGGGTTAATGAGCGACTGAAGTTTAATGGAGTAACCAGCACCGATTCATAATTAATTAATTTCTAGCCTTTAATTTAAAGTGACACCACGAAGCGGAAAGTGGGAAGTTTTGCAAGTTTCCTTTGAAAACTAGCTTTTCCATTTGCTTAGCCGGTTCCAGCACCATTGGTTAGCATAGGAGCAAACCTCAGTCAGGTTTCACACCTTAACGGATATCTACTGTGTAAGAAGATTTGTGTTTAAATTAACTTACTAATTTATTTTACACTCGGCGAGTAATTTAAAAAGTTATTTTAAAGATAGAGACAGTTGGGCGATTAAACATTATTTTTTTTGTCGCCGAAAAGTATGCAATACTTTATTCCTGCTTAGATATTTGAAATCTCTGGAGATTTATTTATAGTATAATAAAGTATTTTTACGATATTCGAAGACTTGTTAAGGCTATAAACTAAATTGCCAAAATTTTATGGTTTTTATCATGGCTTAGTGCTTTGGCAACTTAATTTTATACTTTTTCA